>NC_084634.1:40081003-40186003 GCF_033978795.1 Nerophis ophidion
TCTCCGAGTCACACCGGATGTCTAAATGGTAAACAATTCGATAAGTCAGCAATCATTTTGCATTTCAAATTACCATGACATATATGTATTGTTGCATTTCAAATAATTGTATTGTTGATAACAGAAGTCATTTTACAATGACAATCTACAAGGTTAATATAGTTGGCTTATCGTTCTTGCCCTCCATTGATCTGCTTTTTTTTTTTTTTTTGCATTGCAAGTTATGACGTATTTGTATTGTTGCATTTCAAACAATTTTATTGTTGATAATAGAAAGTCAGTTTACCAAAACAATCTACAAGGTTAATATAGCTGGCGTATCGTTCTTCCCCTCCATTTATCTGCTTTCTTTTGCATTTCAAGTTATCATGAAATATATGTATTGTTGCATTTGAAAATATTTTATTGTTTAAAATAGAATTATTTCTATCATAACAATCCACAAGGTTAATATAGTTAGCTTAATGTTCTTCCCCTCCATTTATCTGCTTTCTTTTGCATTTCAAGTAATCATGACATATATGTATTGTTGCATTTCAAACCATTGTATTGTTGATAATATAAGTCATTTGACCATAACAATCAAATAAATGTGTTGTTGCATTTGAAAGAATTGTATTCTTGATAATAATTATTGGTGTTGTTCATTATCAATAGTGACATTTCTATTGGTATTTGTATTGATCCACTTGTGGTGTAATAATGCTCATTGTCATTTTTCCATTATTATTTATTTCACTAACTGCTTCTTTGCTATCACTTTTACTTTCATATTTGTCCATCTGTCCATTTCCTACCGCTTTTCCCCTTCGGGTCACGGGGAGTCGCTGGAGGCCTATCTCAGCTGCGTTTCGGGTAGAAGGCGGGGTACACCCTGGACAAGTCGCCACCTCATTTCATATTTGTACATATCCTATTTGCTGATGCTGTTCTGTTGTTATTGTTATTGTTGTCTCTCTGTCTCACCCCTTCTTATCCACGCAATTCCCCCCTGTCAAGAGAAGTATACCACACTGCTCTTTTCAAAAGTAAATTCTGTACAGTTTATAATGGCATCTACCATCTACATCCAAAATATGATTTGCCTGAGTAGCTGGAGAGGTAAAAAAAAATTAATAAAAAAATAAAAATAAATAAATATATATATATATACATATATGTATAGATATATATATACATACATATATATATACATACATATACACACACATATATATATACATACATATACACACATATATATAAACATATATACATACATATATATATATATACACATACATATATATATATACACATACATATATATATATATATATATATATATATATATATACATATATATATACATATATATATATATATACATATATATATATATATATATATATACACATATATATATATATATATATATACATATATATACATATATATATATATATATACATATATATACATATATATATATATATATACATATATATACATATATATATACATATATATATATATATATATATATATACATATACATATACATATATATATATACATATACATATATATATATACATATATATATATACATATATATATATGCATATATATATACATATACATATATACATATACATATATATATATATATATATATATATATATATATATATATATATATATATGTATATCCATCCATCCATTTTCTACCGCTTATTCCCTTTTGGGGTCGCGCCTATCTCAGCTACATCCGGGCGGAAGGCGGCGTACACCCTGGACGAGGTGTATATTTATATATACATACATATATACAGGCAGTCGAGATCCAGGGCAACGGAAGGAAAACACTGCTGAAACACGGGAGATTAACATTAGCTTAGCATTACCGCCGGCTCAAACTCATTTCGCAAAATATTGTTTTTATTAGCGCATGTCTAGAATTTCCGCCGGGTCAAACTCGTCACGTCATGAGTGACACTTCACCTGTCATCATTTTCAAAATGGAGGAGGCTGATTTCAATCATTTGAAATCGCATAAAGGAAAGAAGATTAAGAGCTATTCAGTAGGATTTAAGGTCCAAGCTATTGAATATGCTAAAAAGAACAGTAAGCAGCTATGTTTTATTAATATACCGTAGCTGCGTGTGTCAAATATGAGTCATTAAATGACTCCCGCCTCCTGGTGGTAGAGGGCGCTAGTGATCCTTCTTGCGACTACTCGGCTGCAGAAGAAGTGACAACAAGCTGCGATCGTTTATTTTTTTCCTCTCGCTTGCACTTTTAACATGGAGGATTACATATCTAAAATAAAACAGTTTTCTAAACTGGACTTTCAATGGAAGCAGGAGGTAATAAAGGAAGATCTCCATCGACACAGAGAGACTTTTAAAACTGAAGAAAGATAAGGAAGACTTCTATAAACAAGTTATCGATGCTTTTGATCAGAAGGAGCAGCGCATGGACTTCATTTATAAGTAAAGGTAAGACCATAATAATGTTTTTTTTTTAAATTAAATGTGCTTTTAATGATTGTATCCTTACACCACACTCAAATTTTTAAGCGCAGGCCTAAATTTACTGCATGCCTCTGGTAAGCGCCGGAGTGAGAAGAGGTTTTAAATTGATTAGCGCCCCGGCGGCAATTCGAAACACGGTATTCTTACTTGAGTACAATTTTTGGGTGCCAGCAATAGAACATTAACTCGATCTTCAAGGTGTCAGAATGTTGTGTTGGGAACATACGGAGCTGACTTCCTGTAGCCGAGCAGATATTTCCTCCAGTTGTTGTTTGGCGTGAGTGTGATTGTTGCGTTCCAGCACCAGCTTGTCTTTCAAGGTGTTCAGCATCGCCACGATGTCTTCTTTCTCCTTATTCCTGCTCGCACACTCCTTGTCTTTCTTCTCCAAACGTTGCTTCAGCTCCTGATGATCTACAGAAAAGTGAATGTTTATGGTGTTAACGCTGCTGAAGGAAGAGTTGAATGAACATTTAGACTTGGAGTTACAAAAGCCAAAAGCAGTGAAGTTGTCAGGTTGTGTAAATGCTACATAAAAAGAGAATACCACAAATCCTTTTCAACTAATATTCCATTGAATAGCCTGCAAAGACAAGATATTTCACGTTGGAACTGGAAAACATTATTTTTTGCAAATATTAGCTCATTTGGAATTTGATGCCTGCAACATGTTTCCAAAAACCTGGAACAAGTGGCAAAAAAGAGTGAGAGAGTTGAGGAATGCTCATCAAACGCTTATTTGGAAGGTCCCATGGGTGAACGGGCTAATTGGGAAGAGGTGGGTGCCATGATTGGCTATAAAACTGTCAATACGTAGACTTTGGGGGGTTTGTTTTCCTGGAATGCAAAGGAAAGTTGGAGCGGGCAAGGCGTGAAGGTAAGGACATATTTATTTATTACATAAAAAATGGAACAAAAGGCGCGCACACGGCGGAAGTACAAAAACTTGGCTAATGAAACAAAAACTTGCACAAAAGCAGAAACTATGAACATGAAGCAAAACTTGTTAACTGTGACAAGGAAAAACCAAACCTACGTGGCACGGCAAGAACTAGAACTATGAACAGGCAGGAGTATCAGAAGAAGCATGGCATGAAGTGAGCAGAGGTAATGTCTCCAGGCTGACCACCTGGCAACTATCGCTTTAAATACTGGTGACATGATTAGTGAAAACAGGTGCGTGACTCAAAATGTGAAACTAATGGTTGCTATGGTGACAAAACAAGAGAGTGAAAAAGCAGGAACTGAGTGTCCAAAAACTAAAGAGAACATGACTTCAACTAAACATGATCACAGACATGACAAAAAGCAAATACCATGAAATGCTCACTCGTTCACAAACAAGGACGGGGCGAGGGTCACTGAGCAAATTGTTTAAGAACAACATTTCTCAAGAAACTATTGCAAGGAATTTAGCGATTTCACCATCTACGCTCCATAAAATCATCAAAAGGTTCAGAGAATCTGGAGAAATCACTGCATATAAGCCTTGATATTATGCACCTTGGATCTCTCAGGCGGTACTGCATCAAAAAGCAATGTGTAAAAGATATCACCACATGGGCTCAGGAACACTTCAGAAAACCACTGTCAGTAACTACAGTTGGTCGCTACAGCTGAAAGTGCAAGTTAAAGCTCTACTATACAAACCCAAAGCCATTTATCAACAACATCCAGAAACGCTTCGCTGGGCCCGAGTTCATCTAAGATGGACTGATGCAAAGTGGAAAGGTGTTCTGTGGTCTGATGAGTCCACATTTCAAATGGTTTTTGGAAACTGTGGACCAAAGAGGAAAAGACCCATCCGGATTGTTCTAGATGCAAAGCGTAAAAGGCACTATATGGCACATGTTTATGACAGTGTTGTTTAGTGTGGTTTCACTATATGGCACATGTTTATGACAGTGTTGTTTAGTGTGGTTTCACTATATGGCACATGTTTATGACAGTGTTGTTTAGTGTGGTTTCACTATATGGCACATGTTTATGACAGTGTTGTTAAGTGTGGTTTCACTATATGGCACATGTTTATGACAGTGTTGTTTAGTGTGGTTTCACTATATGGCACATGTTTATGACAGTATTGTTTAGTGTGGTTTCACTATATGGCACATGTTTATGACAGTGTTGTTTAGTGTGGTTTCACTACATGGCACATGTTTATGACAGTGTTGTTTAGTGGGGTTTCACTATATGGCACATGTTTATGACAGTGTTGTTTAGTGTGGTTTCACTATATGGCACATGTTTATGACAGTGTTGTTTAGTGTGGTTTCACTATATGGCACATGTTTATGACAGTGTTGTTTAGTGTGGTTTCACTATATGGCACATGTTTATGACAGTGTTGTTTAGTGTGGTTTCACTATATGGCACATGTTTATGACAGTGTTGTTTAGTGTGGTTTCACTATATGGCACATGTTTATGACAGTGTTGTTTAGTGTGGTTTCACTATATGGCACATGTTTATGACAGTGTTGTTTAGTGTGGTTTCACTATATGGCACATGTTTATGACAGTGTTGTTTAGTGTGGTTTCACTATATGGCACATGTTTATGACAGTGTTGTTTAGTGTGGTTTCACTATATGGCACATGTTTATGACAGTGTTGTTTAGTGTGATTTCACTATATGGCACATGTTTATGACAGTGTTGTTTAGTGTGGTTTCACTACATGGCACATGTTTATGACAGTGTTGTTTAGTGGGGTTTCACTATATGGCACATGTTTATGACAGTGTTGTTTAGTGTGGTTTCACTATATGGCACATGTTTATGACAGTGTTGTTTAGTGTGGTTTCACTATATGGCACATGTTTATGACAGTGTTGTTTAGTGTGGGTTTCACTATATGGCACATGTTTATGACAGTGTTGTTTAGTGGGGTTTCACTATATGGCACATGTTTATGACAGTGTTGTTTAGTGTGGGTTCACTATATGGCACATGTTTATGACAGTGTTGTTTAGTGGGGTTTCACTATATGGCACATGTTTATGACAGTGTTGTTAAGTGTGGTTTCACTATATGGCACATGTTTATGACAGTGTTGTTTAGTGTGGGTTCACTATATGGCACATGTTTATGACAGTGTTGTTTAGTGTGGTTTCACTATATGGCACATGTTTATGACAGTGTTGTTTAGTGTGGGTTCACTATATGGCACATGTTTATGACAGTGTTGTTTAGTGGGGTTTCACTATATGGCACATGTTTATGACAGTGTTGTTAAGTGTGGTTTCACTATATGGCACATGTCTATGACAGTGTTGTTTAGTGGGGTTTCACTATATGGCACATGTTTATGACAGTGTTGTTTAGTGGGGTTTCACTATATGGCACATGTTTATGACAGTGTTGTTTAGTGTGGTTTCACTATATGGCACATGTTTATGACAGTGTTGTTTAGTGTGGGTTCACTATATGGCACATGTTTATGACAGTGTTGTTTAGTGTGGTTTCACTACATGGCACATGTTTATGACAGTGTTGTTTAGTGGGGTTTCACTATATGGCACATGTTTATGACAGTGTTGTTTAGTGTGGTTTTACTATATGGCACATGTTTATGACAGTGTTGTTTAGTGTGGTTTCACTATATGGCACATGTTTATGACAGTGTTGTTTAGTGGGGTTTCACTATATGGCACATGTTTATGACAGTGTTGTTTAGTGTGGTTTCACTATATGGCACATGTTTATGACAGTGTTGTTTAGTGTGGGTTTCACTATATGGCACATGTTTATGACAGTGTTGTTTAGTGGGGTTTCACTATATGGCACATGTTTATGACAGTGTTGTTTAGTGGGGTTTCACTATATGGCACATGTTTATGACAGTGTTGTTAAGTGGGGTTTCACTATATGGCACATGTTTATGACAGTGTTGTTTAGTGTGGTTTCACTATATGGCACATGTTTATGACAGTGTTGTTTAGTGTGGTTTCACTATATGGCACATGTTTATGACAGTGTTGTTTAGTGTGGTTTCACTATATGGCACATGTTTATGACAGTGTTGTTTAGTGTGGTTTCACTATATGGCACATGTTTATGACAGTGTTGTTTAGTGGGGTTTCACTATATGGCACATGTTTAAGACAGTGTTGTGTATTGGGGTTTCACTATATGGCACATGTTTATGACAGTATGACAGTATTGTTTAGTGTGGTTTCACTATATGGCACATGTTTATGACAGTGTTGTTTAGTGTGGTTTCACTATATGGCACATGTTTATGACAGTGTTGTTTAGTGGGGTTTCACTATATGGCACATGTTTAAGACAGTGTTGTGTATTGGGGTTTCACTATATGGCACATGTTTATGACAGTGTGGGCGTTGTTCATACTGCCACCCTTAGTGTGACATGTATGGCTGTTGACTGAGTATGAACTTCATTCGCTCGTCTGCATTGTGTTCAAAGTCAAGATGAGTGTGTCATTAGTTCATTAGAGGAGGGGAGCACGTTTTGATTAATATAGACTGTATGATTTGTGACTTAATTATTATGTTAGACCAGGGGTGCCCATACTTTTTCTGCAGGCGAGCTACTTTTCAATCGACCAACTCGAGGGGATCTACCTCATTTATATATATCATTTATATTTATTTATTTATGAAAGAGACATTTTTGTAAACAAGTTAAATGTGTTTAATGATAATACAAGTATGTGTAACACATATAGATGTCTTTCTTTCACGAAGACAAGAATATAAGTTGGTGTATTACCTGATTCTGATGACTTGCATTGATTGGAATCAGACAGTAATGATGATAACGCCCACATTTTCAAATGGAGGAGAAAAAAAGTTGTCCTTTCTGTACAATACCACATGAAAGTGGTTGGTTTTTGGCATCTAATTCATCCAGCTTCCATACACTTTACAAGAAAAACATTGGCGGCAAATTCCGTAGCTTGCTTGATTGACATTCACGGCACCCGAGGGTCTTGTGAGATGACGCTGGCTGCTGCCAGTTCATTATTATGAAAAAATGACAGAGAGGAAGGCCAGAAACACTTTTTATTTCAACAGACTTTCGCGCCGTCCGTTCCGTCAAAACTCTAAAGGCCGACTGCACATTTCCTATCTTCACAATAAAAGCCCTGCTTCATGCTGCCTGCGCTAACAAAATAAGAGTCTCGGAAAGCTGGCGTGCACAAGTGATGTGCACGCCAGCTTTCTGAGGGATCGCTTGTGCACGCCAGTTTTCCGAGACTCTGTATTTAGTTAGCGCAGGCAGCATGAAGCAGGGCTTTTATTGTGAAGATAGGAAATGTGCAGTCGGCCTTTAGAGTTTTGACGGAAGGTACGGCACGAGAGTCTGTTGAAATAAAAAGTGTTTCTCGCATTCCTCTCGGTCATATTTTCATAATAATGATCTTGCAGCAGCCAGCGTCATCTCACAAGACCCTCCGGTACCGTGAATGTCATTTAAGTGACGTCTTGGTGAAGATTGATGATCACTAATTTTTAGGTCTATTTTCTTTAAAAGCCTGGCTGGAGATCGACTGACACACCCCCCGCGGTCGACTGGTAGCTCGCGATCGACGTAATGGGCACCCCTGTGTTAGACAGATCAAACTTGCCTCTAAGTTAACGACAAGATTGATTTGTGAAAAATTATTTTAAAGATCAAAAGTTGCCATCAATCCCACTTGGGTGCTCGGCATTGTCCGTGGGTGCTGGGGCCACAAAGCATCCATGGGATCGACACATACGCACGGCAATGTGCTCGCTACATTGGATTGGAGCGGTGATAGGAAAGCGGAGTCAAAAGCCAAAGATCTCAATTGACATTGTAACTTTCCAACCAGTTCTGGGCGACCAACGTGAGTTTACATCCCTGGGTTGCTGGGCTCACACTTCACAGTCCATCTCTTAGGGTGTGAAGAGCGTAGCAAAGTGAGAGAAGCCGACTATTCTGAGCTCTTCTCGATACCAGGACGTGGTTGGTTTCTTACCTTTGGTCATGGAATCTGCTTGGTCTTTCCATTGCTTGACTTCATTTTCCTTCACCAGCCTGTGGATTCAAACAAAAGGGTTGAAGAAACAGTGAATGCCCATATGTTTCATCTCAAAAAAAGAATGACTTGAAAAGACCCCTGCATTTGGAAAGGTGGGTGTGTCCATTCATCCATCTTCTTCCACTTATCAGAGGTTGGGTCGCGGGGGCAGCAGCCACTTGGTCCAGCTCCTCCCGGGGGATCCCGAGGCGTTCCCAGGCCAGCCGGGAGACATAGTCTTCCCAACGTGCCCTGGGTCTTCCCCGTGGCCTCCTACCGGTTGGACGTGCCCTAAACACCTCCCTAGGGAGGCGTTCGGGTGGCATCCTGACCAGATGCCCGACCCACCTCATCTGGCTCCTCTCCATGTGGAGGAGCAGCGGCTTTACTTTGAGTTCCTCCCGGATGACAGAGCTTCTCACCCTATCTCTAAGGGAGAGACCCACCCCCCGGCGGAGGAAACTCATTTGGGCCGCTTGTACCCGTGATTTTGTCCTTTTGGTCATAACCCAAAGCTCATGACCATAGGTGAGGATGGGAACGTAGATGGACCGGTAAATTGAGAGCTTTGCCTTCCGGCTCAGCTCTTTCTTCACCACAACGGATCGATACAGCGTCCGCATTACTGAAGACGCCGCACCGATCCGCCCGTCGACTTCACGATCCACTTTTCCCTCAAACGTGAACAAAACTCCGAGGTACTTGAACTCCTCCACTTGGGGCAGGGTCTCCTCTCCAACCCAGAGATGGTACTCCACTCTTTTCCAGGCGAGAACCATGGACTTAGACTTGCGTGTAGCGCTGGCTTAATGACCAGGTTAAAGGCTAGACCAGGCCTGGGCATTTATTTTGATTCATGGGGCCAAATTTAGAGAAAAAACATTTTTATGGGGCCCGATATGTCTGATTTTTAGGAACACAAATACAAAACCTCACATCCATCCATCCATTTCCTGCCGCTTAATCCCTTCGGGGTCACTGGAGCCTATCTCAGCTACAATGCGGCGGAAGGCGGGGTACACCCCGGACAAGTGGCCACCTCATCACAGATAGACAGACAACATTCACACACTAGGGACCATTTAGTGTTGCCAATAAACCTATCCCCAGGTGCATGTCTTTGGAGGTGGGAGGGGCCTATCTCCAGGTGCATGTCTTTGGAGGTGGGAGGGGCCTATCCCCAGGTGCATGTCCTTGGAAGTGGGAGGGGCCTATCCCCCGATGCATGTCTTTGGAAGTGGGAGGGGCCTATCCCCCGGTGCATGTCTTTGGAAGTGGGAGGGGCCTATCCCCAGGTGCATGTCTTTGGAGGTGGGAGGAAGCCGGAGTACCCGGAGGGAACCCACACATTCACGGGGAGAACATGCAGACTCCACACAGAAAGATCCCGAGCCCGGGATTGAAATCAGGACTACGCAGGACCTTCGTATTGTGAAGCACATGCGCTAACCCCTAACACACCGTGCTGCCTTCATGGGTACTTAATTTATATATTTTAAACTGTTTTATAAGTTTGTTGGGTAGACTTAGAGCTTAAAACTGGATTGATTTGGTTGAGCAAACAATGGCTGGAGGTGTGGGGAGAAGTGAGTTCTTGATGCAGCTTCATTTATTTGGGTGTCAGATTTAGACATTTAAGACATTTAGGCACCTACTCAGTGGCCTAGTGGTTAGAGTGTCCGCCCTGAGATGGGTAGGTTGTGAGTTCAAACCCCAGGCAAGTCATAACAAAGGTTATAAAAATGGGACCCGTTACCTCCCTGCTTGGCACTCAGCATCAAGGCTTGGAATCGGGGGTTAAATCACCAAAAATGATTCCCGGGTGCGGCACCGCTGCTGCCCAGGGGGTGAACAAGGGGATGGGTCAAATGCAGAGGACAGATTTCGCCACACCTAGTGTGTGTGTGACAATCATTGGTACTTTAACTTAACTTTAAATGGGTGTTTCAACCACTTGTGTTATTCGGACAATATGAGGACCCGTGCTGTTGGATGCCATTGCTAATGAAGCAGTGGGATAGCTTTGACCAGTCCACCAGTGTTTCATCGGGAGAGCTGTGGTTTCACAAATTAAATGCCGTAGTCCTAATAGCATACTTTGCAAAGGTTCTTTTAGTCAGACAATATTTTCGGTATATTCGATGGATTTTTTCCGACTGTCATCTGCACTCTTCTTAAGAAGGGTCACCTGACCACGGTGACGTGTTGCCTATCAGCTGTTCTTGCAGGCGTGGCCAAGCAGACCAACTCAGTGGTCAGGTGAGCCGTCTGAAGAAAAATGCAGAATCTGGCAACCCCAAGAAAGGAGAGGGTACCACAGAATTTTGATACAACATACTTATGCTTACTTACATGCGAACAATGTTTTTGACATTAAAGTCAGCCAGGGGAGCAACATCTGGATCTCCGCCTTTGTCTGTCTGCAGAACCAGCTGCTGAACTATCCGATCCAACAACACCCAGCATTGATTCATGGCTGTGGTTTGTTTAACTGTGAAGAGAGGGCAGCAGCTACAACAACCGTAGAATCAAAGTTACAGTCACAGTCAAAAGTGTACATAGACTTGTAAAGAACATCATGTCATGGCTGTCTTGAGTTTCCAATACTCTCTACCTGAAAAATTGGGAGCTAATCCTCCTTTTTCATTGTTCCATTTAAAGCAGCAGTTCCATTGGCATCAAAACAGGCCCACAGCATAATACTACCATGAATTGATTAACGTGGACCCCGACTTAAACAAGTTGAAAAACTTATTGGGGTGTTACAATTTAGTGGTCAATTGTACGGAATATGTACTGTACTGTGCAATCTACTAATAAAAGTATCAATCAATCAATCAAAAACCACCATGCTTGAAGGTAGGACGGTGTTCCTGGGGTTAAAGGCCTCACCTTTTCTCCACCAAACATATTGCTGGGTATTGTGGCCAAACGGCAACATTTTTGTGTCATCTGACATCACATGGACAAAGATAAGACCTTCTGGAGGAAAGTTCTGTGGTCAGATGAAACAAAAAATGGAGCTGCATGACATTATGCTCTTTACAAACTTTTGATCGCGACTGTACATGAACATCTGATTCTCTTGGATGTTTTTAAGGTTTCCTAGACCTCCCGTGAGATAAATCCTGTTGCCAACTGGCATACCGAATACAATTGTTCTGGCGTCAGTCTGCGTCTGCGTATGAAGAAGTCCAGACCACCTTACCTGGCATCATGAGACAGTTCTGCAGTGCAGAGACCAGGTGCGGGTAAGCTTCAGTGTGGTTCAGCTTCTTCCTGATCAGCTCAAACATCTGGCTTGCACTTCTGGTGTCAATATGAACCTGGGATCGGGTGAAGAAACCATTGTCATTGTCAAGGATCTCATTTCAGAGAGCTTTAAAGATCTTTTGAATTGGAAAAAAATCATTAAAAGTTGCTTTTCTGTACTCCATCCATCCATCTTCAACTGCGTATCCGGAATCAGGTCGCGGGGGCAACAGCTCCGGCAGAGACCCCCAGACTTCCCTCTCCAGGGCAACATTAGCAACTTCCTCCTGGGGGATCCCAAAGCGTTCCCGGGCCAGAGAAAAGATGTAATCCCCCCATCTGGTCCTTGGCCTGCCGCGGGGTCTCCTCCCAGTGGGAGGTGCAACAAGGACCTCCCTAGGGAGACGCTGGTGAGGCATCCGCACGAAATCCCCGAACCACCTAAGCTGGTTCCTTTCCAAGCGAAGGAGCGGCGGCTCTACTTGGGGTCCCTCTCGGGTGACTGAACCTCTCACCCGATCTCTAAGGGAGATGCCAGCCACCCTTCTGAGGAAACTCATTTTAGCCGCTTGTATCCGCGATCTTATTCTTTTGCTCATGACCCACACCTCATGACCATAGGTGAGAGTAGGAATGTAGATAACTTGGTAGACTGAGAGCTTTGCCCTCTGGCAAGTGACAGTGGGGCAGAGAGACTGCAATACTGCCCCAGCTTCTCCGATTCTCCGGCTGGTCTCCTTCTCCATCTTTCCTTCACTTGTGAACAAGACCCTGAGAGACTTCAACTCGTCTACCCATCTTAAATGAATCTAAGACAAGGGTCCTCAAACCTCCACATTGTGTGGCCCTCTAATTGACTATATAGTAATAGTTCAATATCTCCATTTCAACAAGACTAAGTATACGAGTGGTGCAATCAGATGAAAAACAGAAAAAGGGTAAATCAACGACTCTGGCTGACTAATGACTGTAAAATCCTCATGAAGGAACAACAACTTAGTAAAAGTGACTTTCTCGACAACAATTTAATGCCGTGAGGAATGAAATTACACACTGATGTGGCTTTTGGATGCAGGGATCCAAGGTGCGTAATATCATCGCATACGTGCAGTCATTTCTCCATATTCTATGAAACTTTTGATGATATTACGGAGTGTAAATTCCTTGCAATAGCTTGTTGAGAAATGTTCTTAAACAATTTGCTCAGGCATTTGTTGACAAAGTGGTGACCCTCACCCCGTCCTTGTTTGTGAACGACTGAGCATTTCATGAAGCTGCTTTTATAGCCAATCATGGTGTTACGACCTGGTGGCATGGTGATGCGGGGTTTGTTCTCTCAGGATGCAAACGGACGACTGCTGACAGGACTTGCAGGAAGGAACATGATTTGATAGAAAAAATAACCCTAAACAGGTACAAAACAGAAAACAAACCGGCAGGACAAGGTGCCGATTGCACCGGAAGCTAAGGCTAAAAGAGAGACAAGCAAAAACTTACGTAACTGTAGCGAGACGCAAACAAAGAAGCCAGACCGACTGACTGGCAAGAGCAAGCTTAAATAATGTTACTGATTACAAACAGGTGAGCATCACGAACACAAGCGGCAGGTGAAAATAATAAGTAACCATGGTGACTAAACAAACTCAAGGAACTAATGGAGTCAAAAACAAACAGAAAACACAAACCACGGATCATGACACATGGCACCCACCTGTTCCCAATTAGCCCGTTCACCTGTGGGATGCTCAAAATAAGTATTTGATGAGCATTCCTTAACTTTCTCAATCTTTTTTGAAACATGTTGCTGGCATCAAATTCCAAATGAGCTAATATTTGCAAAAAATAACAGTGTGAACATCAAAGGCAAAGTACTAAGTTAAAGTAGCAATGATTGTCACACACACACTAGGTATGGTGAAACTTGGCTCTGCAGTTGACCCATCACCTCTGATCACCCCCTGGGAGGTGAGGGGAGCAGTGAGCAGCAGCGTTGGCCGCGCCCGGGAATCATTTTTGGTGATTTAACCCCCAATTCCAACCCTTGATGCTGAGTACCAAGCAAGGAAGTAATGGCCCCCATTTTTATAGTCTTTGGTATGACTCGGCCGGGGTTTGAACTCACAACCTACCCATCTCAGGGCGGACACTGAGTAGGTCAAATATCTATTCTTTGAAGTCTATTCAATTGAATCTAAGTTGAAAAGGATTTTTATTTCCCATTTACACAACCTGACAACTTCACTGCTTTTTGGCATTGGTAGTTTCTTCAAAATAGCCACCCTTTGCTCTGATTACTGCTTTGCACACTCTTGGCATTCTCTGGATGAACTTCAAGAGGTAGTCACCACAGGTGTGATAGTTTTTATGCCTTCAGTGACGATCTAGAATGTAAATAGTCATGAATACAAAGACAACGCATTGAACCTTGAGGTGTGTCGGAGGTCACGTTGTAATACAAAACTTCATAGAAATCCAAAAATATTTGCCGACATGACTTACAAGATCGAAGCGTTTGGACAGCAGAAGCTCATCCTCGTTCCTCAACATTTCAAAGAAGTCCAGATGTCTGAGCAACAACAACAACAACATGTGAGAGAGTATGTGAGAAAGTAGATAAAACAATGTTAACGCTGAAAAGGTCTTTGAGCGGTGATGTACCTGTCAAGTGTATCGTTGTCATGGGAGCGAAGTTTATCAACGACCGGCTGAATGCCCAACATCAGGAACTCGTAGCGCAAGTGGATACGGAACTCCGTACTGGTCTGGACGCACACAAACACATGCATGTGCACACTAAGTACAAAACATACAAAGGTAGACAAATGCCAGACTTTAAATTCTGTGTAAGATGAAACCAAAGAGCACTTAAAAAGGCGGACAAGTTAGAAGGTAAACAGAGAACTGTATGAGAGCAGAACTGAACTCCATTGTCGTGTTACGAAAAAAGTCTGCGGTGTATAGAGCGTTTTCTATCGGGCTCCAGTACTCTGGAATGTTCTACAGGTAACAGTTCGAGATGCTACCTCAGTAGAAGCATTTAAGTCTCATCTTAAAACTCATCTGTATACTCTAGCCTTTAAATAGACCCCCTCTTTATACAAGTTGATCTGCAGTTTCTTTTCTTTTCTCCTCTGCCCCCCTGTCCCTAGTGGAGGGGTTTTGGGAGGGGACAGGTCCGGTGGCCATGGATGAAGTGCTGACTGTCCACAGTCGGGACCCAGGGTGGACCGCTCGCCTGTGCATCGGTTGTGGACGTCTCTGCGCTGCTGACCCGTCTCCACTTGGGATGGTCTCCTGCTGGCCCCACTATGGACTGGACTCTCTCACTATTATGTTGGATCCACTATGGACAGGACTTTCACTATTATGTTGGATCCACTATGGACTGGACTCACACTATTATGTTAGATCCACTATGGACTGGACTCTCACTGTTATGTTGGATCCACTGTGGACTGGACTTTCACTATTATGTTGGATCCACTATGGACTGGACTCACACTATTATGTTAGATCCACTATGTACTGGACTCTCACTGTTATGTTGGATCCACTATGGACTGGACTCTCACTGTTATGTTGGATCCAGTATGGACTGGACTTTCACTATTATGTTAGATCCACTATGGACTGGACTCTCACTGTTATGTTGGATCCACTATGGACTGGACTTTCACTATTATGTTGGATCCACTATGGACTGGACTTTCACTATTATGTTAGATCCACTATGGACTGGACTCACACTATTATGTTAAATCCACTATGGACTGGACTCTCACTGTTATGTTGGATCCACTATGGACTGGACTCTCACTGTTATGTTGGATCCAGTATGGACTGGACTTTCACTATTATGTTAGATCCACTATGGACAATGGACTCTCACTGTTATGTTGGATCCACTATGGACTGGACTTTCACTAATATGTTAGATCCAGTATGGACTGTATTCACACAACTATGTTAGATCCACTATGTACTGGACTCTCACTATTATGTTAGATCCACTATGGACTGGACTCTCACTATTATGTTAGATCCACTATGGACTGGACTCTCACTATTATGTTAGATCCACTATGGACTGGACTCTCACTATTATGTTAGATCCACTATGGACTGGACTCTCACTATTATGTTAGATCCACTATGGACTGGACTCTCACTATTATGTCAGATCCACTATGGACTGGTCTTTCATTATTATGTTAGATCCACTATGGACTGGACTCTCACTATTATGTTAGATCCACTATGGACTGGACTCTCACTATTATGTTAGATCCACTATGGACTGGACTTTCACAATATCATGTTAGACCCGCTTGACATCCATTGCTTTCGGTCTCCCCTAGAGGGGGGTTTGCCCACATATGCGGTTCTCTCCAAGGTTTTTCATAATCCCTGTCACCGACGTCCCACTGGGGTGAGTTTTTCCTTGCCCTTATGTGGGCTCTGTACCGCGGATGTTGTTGTGGCTTGTGCAGCCCTTTGAGACACTTGTGATTTAGGTCTATATAAATAAACATTGATTGATTGATTGATCCAAAAGCCAAAAGAAGATGTTCGGAGTTGCAAAGAGAATGTGTTTTCTTTCAAAACTACCGACAGACGCCTCTTTACCTCGCCCGGTCCTTGGCTCAGCACGGCATTGATTAGTGACATGATGGCGGTCTTCAGGCTGACTTCGTCCCTGTAGCGGCCCGTGGATCGGTCCAAGTCTGTCACCAGAGTCTGCGAGCCAAACAGAAAATGCCTCAAACAAGAGTGAGCCTTCGACTGGAAACGGCACTGAAATATGACCCGGAACAAGGACGAAATGTTGCTAGAGGAGCAGAAAAGATGTCTGCTTTGTTTAAGTGAAGACCAAGACCTCACTACCTATAAAAAACACAAATCCTTGTTTGTGAATGAATGCAAGCTGCTTTTATAACCAATCATGGCACCCACCTGTTCCCAGTTAGCCTGTTCCCCTGCGGCATGTTCCAAATAAGCGTTTGATGAGCGTTCCTCAACATTCTCAGTCTTTTTGCCACTTGTGCCAGCTTTTTTGGAAACATGTTGCAGGCATCAACTTCCAAATGAGCTAATATTTTAAGCAAAGCTTTCCAGTTCTAACGTTCAGTATCTTGTCCTTGCAGTCTATTCAATTGAATATTAGTTGATGCAAATCCTCCAAAATCTTGGGTTTTGTGGTACCAACACCAACAGGATGGCGTGGCTCAGTTGGGAGAGTGGCCGTGCCAGCAACCTGAGGGTTCCTGGTTCAATCCCCACCTTCTACCAACCTCGTCATGTCCGTTGTGTCCTTGAGCAAGACACTTCACCCTTGCTCCTGATGGGTCGTGGTTAGGGCCTTGCATGGCAGCTCCCTCCATCAGTGTGTGAATGTGTGTGTGAATGGGTAAATGTGGAAGTAGTGTCAAAGCGCTGAGAGTACCTTGAAGGTAAAAAAGCGCTACACCAATATAACCCATTTACCCACGTAGAACTACTACGTATAGCGCATGGTATTTGGGATCAGGCCCTTTGTAAAGAACATGCTAAAACCAGTCCAGTGTAGGCACAACTAACTTTGTGTTTTAGCATATTAGTTAAATACATAATCACATTTAATTCGAATATTAAAATTAGAACACAGGATTTCTCATAAAAGGTTCAAATTAAGTTCTACAAAAGTTCATTTGAGCAGAGGTGTGTTAGGGAATAAATTGCAGACCTCATAAACCTGAGATGATGTACAGTATTTAAAGAAAGAGAGTGAAACCTGAAAGCGTGTTCTTTCTGAGGCAAACGTCTGGTAGTGCAACATGGCTTCCAGCACTTTCTTATGGCCCCCAGGGACCAGGCACACTGCACCCAGAATCTCCAGGACAGCAACCTGTAGTCACAAAAAGGAGCTCACGTTCATTTCAAGAGTACAACAAAGAAGTCTCCACTTCATTGGTCTTTCATGATAGTGATGTGTAGTTCTGGTCTTGTCACCCCCTCACGGGTAGAAGGGCAACACGGCAGTGCGGTTGGATCAAAAGAGACGCCTACGCTGAACCAAAAGTTGCTTTATTATAAGATAGCATCATTATACAGGACTGCAGTACCTGGAGGAGGTCAAGTAAAAAAAAAAAAGAGGCACTCCTACCTTAGAGGAGCCGAACCAGTCATATATTCCTACAACCTGACCATGTAAGGAGATGTTTGTGTGTACGTGACCGGAAAACCACCTGAAAAGTTGACGTGAAGATAGTCAAGGAGTCTCTCCTCCAGGATGGCGCTATCGCTTTTGCATTCCGAAGTCTGAATTTATTGCCTCTTCTCGTGAGAGAGTTAACCCGGTCCACATGCGAAAGTCCGACTAGGGCTCCTTAAATTATTATGGACCATTATTTACTTAAACCTGGTGGTTGGCTTCCTCCAAGTTGAATATAAACATTCACCATATGTTGGACATAATATGAGTCAATTAATTCACTGCAATAGTTTATTTATATACCTTATAGCAAGCACGCTTGAAAAAATAGATTCAGAAAAAAGGTGCCCCACCCGTGTGCAGCTGGGATAGGCTCCAGTACCTTGGACACACGATCGAAAATGGATGGATGGAAATGTCATACCATTTTCAAAACCAACCATGGATTTCATTCCAGTGGTAAAGACAAAGTCATGAGCGGAGCGTAGTTGTTGTCATATGAATAATGTAAACTGTTGTGTTTTGGGAATTATGTTTGTTGGTTCTTTTGTTTCTTTTTCAATGTATTGTCAGTTGAGTTCCTCCCATTGTTCCGTCAAACTCTGCCCTGCTTTTCAGATTGCTCGGAGGTACACAGAGGGTTATTAATATCACTACTACGGATAACATTAACAGCAATTCCTCGTCATTGGTCTCAGCGAAACCTGGCTCAAACCAGATGAATGTTTCCTGCTTAACGAGGCATCTCCGCCAAACTATGTGAATGCACATATTGTTCGTCCCCTGAAAAGGGGTGAAGGGGTTGCAGTAATATACAATGAAAACCTTGAACTTACCCCTAACCTAAGCAATAAATATAAATCATTTGAGGTGCTTAGTATGAGGTCTGTCACACTGGTCGCTCAGGTGGGTGTGTGTGGGGTGGAGAGGGGTTTGGGGGGATTTCCTCATTTCAGCCCATTGGGTTGAGTTTTTTTCTTGCCCTGATGTGGGATCTGAGCCGAGGATGTCGTTGTGGCTTTTGCAGCCCTTTGAGACACTTGTGATTAAGGGCTATATAAATGAACTTTGATTGACTTTGATCGAGAGAGACCTGTTGAGAATTTGGCAATTTTCTCCATTTCTCCTGGCTGTGGAAGTTCCTGTTTATGCTCTCCAGACCATTTTTAGTTGGACTTTGTTTTATGCCGGTGCTTTGTCCTGGACGTTTTGCCACACTTTTTGTTTTGTAGTACCTTTGCCATTTCTTCTCTGATAGACTTTTAGATAAAACTGTTTTTGAAGCAGTTATTACTGTATCAGCCTCGCATCTTAGACCTAACAAACGTAGTGTTTAATGGAAACTATTTAATTGTTTGTGTGTTTCCTTCACAAAGCTAAGAGTAGCATTTTCTTTAGAAAAGACGTGAATATAACGAAATATCGTTATGTAAGAAATATCGTTACCCTATGTGAGTGGTCGACAACCAGTGGCTCCAGAGCAGCATCCCAGTTATAACTCAAAGTTCATCAATCAAAGTTGACATATATAGTGACTTAATTACAAATGTCTCAAATGGCTGCACAAGCCACAACAACATTCTCAGATCACTCATCAGGGCAGTACTCATTCTGCAGAGCTCAGAGAAAGTCATATTCATTGAGGGACTTTATTTGAACTGTGGCAGGATGAGCTTGCTCTCCAAAATCTAAACCACGGAATTGATCAACTGGCCTCTCAACAAAATTGACAAGATCTCGGGTTCAGGAGAACTTGTCTATCCTGTTGGAACAGTTGTTGCCGGACACACGATGGACTTAGGGAGAAGAGGAGTGCCGTTGCCTGGGTACCCTTTCAGTTGAGGACGTAGACGATATCTACCTTTGGAATCATGATAACAGGACATCTGCTGATTAGAGTAAGCATTGTCCTGATGTATCGACAAATTAGAAGTTGCTGGCAGTCTTCAAAGTACCCTAAAGCTGCAACATATGATTGGAGGATGCCGGCAGAACTGTGGGCACTCAGACTTTTGTGATTTTGTATAACATCGGAGCGTCTGCCCTGCAGGATGAAATTGAGGACCAGACATAGACGGAGTAACACGTTAGATTTTTTTTTAAATTCGCTTAAACATAACAATTCTAATCTTAATTGTTTTCCCTGGCTGAGACATGGCAAAGTTGTTTCTTCAAGATTCTCCTCGAGGACAGTGCAGCTAAGACGAAACAAATCAGAATCAAAATCAGTCTGAGGTGTACTCCCCCAGCGTCTACCATTTTCCCATATTTCATGGGGCGCCGTAAGTGGCTACCCATCACTGTTCCTCTTCTGTTCCTGTACAATGTTTGTAAATGCTCTTGCCCCCATGTACTGTACCTTGGTTTTAATGTTTTCAGTGGCAAGACTTTGGGCAATTGTATTGATGCTCTCGCTGTGTTCCAGGACATGAGCTCTGCCCTGGGTGTTGTTCATCAGAGCCTTGATGCATCCAATCAGTGACGTGTGGATCTGGGACTCAGCTGTCACATAGTCCATTGCCTTGAGGTAGTTCAAGATACTGGACAGGCCCTCCAAATCAATAAATGTTGTCACAAATCTGGCAGAGAGCAAGCAGAATTGAATTCAAACTTACCTACTGCAAATCAGACACAATAATTCATCCTCAGAAAATACATTTAAAACAATATTTGAACACAAATGAAGTTGACGTACCTCATAGGTTGTGTCCTCAGAGCTGTCTTAAGACCTTCTACAACCTTTTGCCGTCCTTGATCTTCCTTATCCTCCAAATCCAACACGGTCTTTCTCTGACAAGAAATAATAAATTAACAAAAGTATAAAGTATGTGAGTATCCAACACAGTCTTTCTCTGACAAGAAATAATAAATTAACAAAAGTATAAGGTATGTGAGTATGGGCTTCACGGTGGCAGAGGGGTCAGTGCGTCTGCCTCACAATACGAAGGTCCTGCAGTCCTGGGTTCAAATTCAGGCTCGGGATCTTTCTGTGTGGAGTTTGCATGTTCTCCCCGTGAATGCGTGGGTTCCCTCCGGGTACTCCGGCTTCCTCGCACTTCCAAAGACATGCACCTGGGGATAGGTTGATTGGCAACACTAAATTGGCCCTAGTGTGTGAATGTGAGTGTGAATGTTGTCTGTCTATCTGTGTTGGCCCTGTGATGAGGTGGCGACTTGTCCAGGGTGTACGCTGCCTTCCGCCCGATTGTAGCTGAGATAGGCGACAGCGCCCCCCTCGAACCCCGCGACCCCGAAAGGGAATAAGCGGTAGAAAATGGATGGATAAAGTATGTGAGTATGCTAACTCCTATAAGCCACTCTGTTAGCATATTGGCTGCACAGGGTTGAAGGTCTGAATCTTTGTTCCAGCGTGTCTATGTGAAGTGCTTCTTTTTCCCCGTGCGTGGGAGGGTTTTTTCCGAATACTTAGGCCTTAGACCACATTCCAAAAAAAAGCATTTTAGATTTTTGCAAACTGTAGATTATCAAAGTGTGTGATGGTAAATATAAATAGTAGTTTGGGCTCTGCCAGTGCATGGTGTACCCTGCCTGTCGCCCAAAGTCAGCGGTCATAGGCTCCAGTTTAGAGTAAGTGGTCACCCTTAATTGTTGGTTTTAAACATATGATTTGAAATTGTATGTTATTAGGAAGCGGAGAACAAGATGAGATAGTACAAACCATTTTAACCTAATAATGTAATGGATGTAATGTATGATCAGTGTCAGAACTTGGTCCGCGTTGCCGGCACTAAGTCGGACACGTTTCCAGTGAGGGTTGGACTCCGCCAAGGCTGCCCTTTGTCACCCATTCTGTTCATAACTTTTATGGACAGAATTTCTAGGCGCAGTCAAGGCGTTGAGGGGATCCGGTTTGGTGGCTGTAGGATTAGGTCTCTGCTTTTTGCGGATGATGTGGTCCTGATGGCTTCATCCGTCCAAAACCTTCAGATCTCCCTGGATCAGTTCGCAGCAGAGTGTGAAGCGACTGGCATTAGAATCAGCACCTCCAAGTCTGAGTCCATGGTTCTCGCCTGGAAAAGGGTGGAGTGCCACCCTTGCCAGACCTTGCCCCAAGTGGAGGAGTTCTAGTATCTCGGAGTCTTGTTCACGAGTGAGGGAAGAGTGGATCGTGAGATCGACAGGCGGATCGGTGCGGCGTCTTCAGTAATGCGGACGCTGTATCGATCCATTGCGGTGAAGAAGGAGCTGAGCCGGAAGGCAAAGGTCTCAATTTATCCATCGATCTGTGTTCCCATCCTCACCTATGGTCATGAGCTTTGGGTTATGACCGAAAGGACAATATCACGGATACATGTGGGTGAAATGAGTTCCTTTCGCCGGGTGGCGGGTCTCTCCCTTAGAGATAGGGTGAGAAGCTCTGCCATCCGGGAGGAACTCAAAGTAAAGCCGCTGCTCCTCCACATGGAGAGGAGCCAGATGAGGTGGTTTGCGCATCTGGTCAGGATGTCACCCGAACGCCTCCCTAGGGAGGTGTTTAGGGCACGTCCGACCGGTAGGAGGCCACGGGGAAGACCCAGGACACGTTGGGAAGACTATGTCTCCCGGCTGGCCTGGGAACGCCTCGGGATCCCCCGGGAAGAGCTAGACGAAGTGGCTGGGGAGAGGGAAGTCTGGGCTTCCCTGCTTAGGCTACTGCCCCCGCGACCCGACCTCGGATAAGCGGAAGAAGATGAATGGATGGAATGTAATGCCCTTTTGTCAATCATTCATGTCGTCTCAAAGAGTGTGTCTCTATGAAGAGGTTAAAATGAAACTGTACTCACAACAGCCATGATTTGGAGCATGTCAATATAATATTCTGGCCAGCTGGTTGATGTTTTAGTTTCTTCCGTTTCCTGAAATGCAAACACACATTTTAGGCATAAAGTCATGCAATATTGTATACCTAACAGGATTTTGTGGCAACTACAATGGTAAATGGTACAGTCAGTGGAACACAAAATAATTCAATGTGGGAAATAGTAGAGAGAGGAAAAAAATATAAGAGAAGAAGTTAGAAGACATGAACAGGAAGAAGTTAGAAGGAGATAAGTAAGTAAGTCAATTTGCTGTACAAAACATAGGTGAAGGAAAACAACAATTCAATGAAAACAAGAGGGGCAACTTCATTAAAAAATGATAAAAAATGATAGTAAAAAGGTGCAATAACTAAAATCTTTACTAAAACGAGAAGATTTCAAATATATTCTTGAAAGTGTCAACACGGTCAAGATCACGAAGAGACTGGTGCAAGTTGTTCCAGAGTCTGGGAGCTATAGCCTGGAATGCCAGGTCTCCACGGGTTTTAAAATGGGTTTTTGGGATCTTTAGAAAACTTAGGCCCAAAGACCGGAGTCTGCACCCTGAAGAGTAGGGGCATAAGAAGTCAGTACTGTACTGAGGGGCCCCACCATGGAACACACGCCAAGTCAGGACTAAAATCTTCAACTGAATTTGACTGGAAGCCACTGAAGACTGGATCAAACGGGGGTGATATTGACTGGTCTGGGTGCACTGGTCCAAAGTCTGGCAGCTGCATTTTGTACCGTCTGAAGACTCTTTAGAGTTGACTTGTTGAGAAGAGTTAAAGGAGAATTGCAATAGTCAATACCAGATGAAATGAACCTGTGAATGACCAATTTTGACAGCAAATTACTCACTTTAGAAATATTTTTCAGGGGATAAAACCAGTTTTTGGTCAGTTGATGACAGAGACCCTCCAAGGACTTGGATTGATCCATCACAAGCCCAAGGTCTTTGAGGCTGCTTTTAACAGATGCAACCAGAGCACCAAGGGAGTTCTTGATTGGGGGATCTTTTTATCGAGAGCAATTATATCAAAGTTTCCATTTTGTTAAAATAAATTTGGAGGAAATTTGAGGACAATCAGTTTTTGATACAGAACACGCATTCCAAGAACTCAGATAAAAAAGTGAAACTCTGAATCTTGAATATCATCTGCATAGAAATGATAAGAAACATTTTTTACACGACTGATCAACCATCCATCCATTTTTCTACCGCTTGTCCCTTACGGGGTTGTGGGGGTGCTGAGGCCTATCTCAGCTGCACTTGGGTGGAAGGCGGGGTACACCCAGGACAAATCGCCACCTCATCACAGGGCCAACACGGATAGACTGATACAACAAAAATAAAACAGGCCCCTGAACACTCTCAAAGGGCTAAGCAGCAACCACAACATTTTTGTAAAGTTTCTAGAAGACACGGGTTAATGGAATAGACTTTAGTATTGGAAAGGAATATAGGCATGTATGTGAGGGAGGAACAACAGAGGCAACTCTGGTTCACACTTCAAGTCAGCAGGGATGCAACTTTAATGTAGAGTGCCCCAGTCCCCTTGTGTCCACGTGATCCAAACAGTGTAGTGACGTGTGTATTCAATTGTCCGTGTTGTACATTTGATGGCCGTGTGATGAGTGATGAGCCAAGAAGATGCCAACGAGGAATCATCGAACAAAAAAACGTTATTTGTTTCAGCGAGCCTCAGACTGGAACTGAAGTTCCAGGAGAAATAGTGGGCCTGATTACTCCTCCGATGTCTTCTTGGACAACTGCCAACAATACCATTTACACGAAGACCCTTAGTCTTTGTAGTTCTAGCCTTGGGCCCGGTCAGTCTGGCCAGTCAGTCTTTTCCAGACATTATTCCTTTGATCAGTCTGAGTCGGGTGACCTCCAACCCCTATCCTCTTCTACTACCTGTGAAGGCTTCCTACTAGATGTTGCTAATTGTTGCCTTATTATCACTTCTAAAATCAAAACCTGGATTCCAGATGTCATGGGGGTAAGAGCCACAACTCTCGAGAGAGCTTTTGATGGACATGTGCACCTTTGAAGTTATCTAAGGGCTTATGTCTTTAGTATAATAATCATCTAAAGCAGGGGTAGGGAACCTGTGGCTCTTTTGATGACTGCATCTGGCTCTCGGATAAATCTGAGCTGAGACTGTTGAAAATAATGTTCAAAATATAAAACATGGTCATGCATTTGAATCCATCCATCCTTTTTTCTACCGCACTTGTTCAAGAAGTTGCAATAAGGGTAAGAAGTGATTTATTTGATATCGGTTAGTTTCTTGGGGGTATCTTCAGACCACCAAGCACCGACATGAGAGCCTGTTTCAGTGCTACAATATTTTTTTATTTTTCAACAAGTCTCTCAGTTGCTTTCCAGCAATTATCTTTTTCCTCTTTCGTTGTCGCTCGCACTCTGGCTCCAGCCCTAACCCCCGTCTCCCCTCCTGGCTGCTGCTTATAAATTAGATAAAAAGGCCCAGTTGGGCCTTCTATGCACCTGTTGCTGATTTCGAGGCTGGTCCTGGCCACAACCCGCTTCGCTGCAGTCCCGCAGGCCACGCCCCCTCTAGAGTTAGCTTCAGAATAACAATGTTATTACAAAGAATAAGAGACCTGTTATAATCTAGAAATGTTGGTCTTACTTAAAAATGCACGTGTTCAGTTATTATACGGCTCTCACGGAAATACATTTTAAAATATTTGGATTCTTGGCTCTCTCAGCCAAAAAGGTTCCCGACCCCTGATCTAAAGGATTCTGTGACCAAATACAGAGCTCCCAATCATATCAGTAAATGGTACACGGTATAGGTCACCTCATCTGTAAGTATGTCTTTTTGTTGATGTAATTCCATTTAACTGATTGAATATGCAAAAAGTGTCGGACCAGTGTCATTCTCCCTGTGATCGACACAAACACAAGTCCACAAATAATTTGGTAACCCCCCCGACGTTGGTGAAAATTGCCACATGTGTTGCTTCTTACCATCTTCTTACTCCAGTAAAGCTTCCATTTTTTCTCTGCCGGTAGCGCAAACATGCGAGCCCTGTGCTCCTCTGTGAGGTCCAATTCATCCTTGGAGGCGGAAGAAAGAAGTTCAGAAGAAAGTTAAATTGTTATGAAGTATGTCACACAACACCCGGGTGTGCACTCACCACCAGCTCAGTGAACATGGAGTCCAACTCTTCAAGGGGTGGCATTGGCAAGCTCGGCTCCAGAGCTGCAGTGTTGGTAGTATCATGGCAGTGGGTGATTTCCGGTTGGTCACTACTCTTGAAACAGCAAGAAAATAAGGTGGAAAGGATATGCCGGTGTCGATGCGGACCCTGGGAAGTCATGGTCACTGCCAAGGTCTGGTCTGATTACAAGTATTGACTGAAAGTAAAACAGAGTTGATGCTTATTGGGTTTTTACTTTTGACCATTATTTGTGTGAGTTTAAAAACGAGTCACATGAATAGTCTTCCTATTCGAGAGAAAATAAAAATGTAAACTTGAAATTCAGGAATATGAATCCATCTAACATCGATCAGTACATCGACATTTGAAGTTCATCCATGTTTGATTGTGGCGGTCCGCTCCCTGTATGATCGTGTCAAAGCTTAGTTTACATTGCCGGCAGTAAGTTGGACCCGTTTCCAGTGAGGGCTGTCCTTAGTCACTGATTCTGTTCATAACTTTTATGGACAGAATTTTTAGGCACAGTCAGGGTGATGAGGGGATCCGTTTTGGCGGGATTAGTTAGGTCTCTGCATTTTGCAGATAATGTGGTCCTGATGGCTTCATCTGGCCAGGATCTTCAGCTTTCACTGGATCGGTTCTCAGCCGTGTAATGAGAATCAGCACCTCCAAGTCCGAGTCCATGGTTCTTGCCCGTAAAAGGATGGAGTGTCATCTTCGGGTTGAGTAAGAGATGTTGCCTCATGTGGTGGAGTTCAAGTACCTCGGAGTCTTGTCCTCGAGTGAGGGAAGAGTGGATGGTGAGGTCGACAGGCGGATCAGTGTTTTGATCCATTGTGGTAAAGGACGATCTACTAGTCAATCTACGTTCTCATCCTCACCTATGGTCATGATCTTTGGGTTATGACCGAAAGGACAAGATCACGGGTACAAGTGGCTGAAATGAGTTTCCTCTGCCAGGTGGCGGGTCTCTCCCTTAGAGATAGGGTGAGAAGCTCTGTCATCCGGGAGGAACTCAAAGTAAAGCCTCTGCTCCTCCACATGGAGAGGAGCCAGATGAGGTGGTTGGGGCATCTGGTCAGGATGTTACCCAAAGGGAGGTGTTTAGGGCAGGTTTAGCCACGTGGAAAACCCAGGACACATTGGGAAGACTATGTCTCCCGACTGGCCTGGGATCCCCTGGGAGGAGCTGGACCAAGTGGCTGGGGAGAAGGAAGTCTGGGCTTCCCTGCTTAAGCTGCTGCCCATGCGACCGGACCTCGGATAAGCCGAAGGAAATGGATGGATTCAATATCAGCACTCATGTTTGCTCGCTTCGTGTTGGTTTTGTCGTGATTGTCACTAAATTAAAGCGTCAGCAATGAGTAACGTTGATAAAATCAATGAGCGTGTGATGCCTTTACTGAGTGGGCGCAAAAACAAAACGCTGATCTCCCAAATCTAAGCGGTCCGCGAGAGCAGGAAAGGCTAGCAAGATAGTAGTGCAATGGTGAATAGAGCCACAGAACGATGAAGTGAACATGAGGTAGTACATTCACAGTGATTGATTAGTTCTGGGTTCTTTCACAGCAACAGGTCTGAACCTCTGTGACTGTTTGGCGTTCATCAGAGTGATAGAAACTGTTCTCATGACTTTTGGCATACAGGAATTTTTAATTATATACATTTTAGGCCAGGTGTCGCCAACCCATCGATGGTGATCGACCACTTGATCTTTGGGACCCATCCATCCATTCATCCATTTTCCACTGCTTGTCCCCTTCGGGGTCGTGGGAGATGCCGGAGCCCATCTCAGCTACAATTGGGCGGAAGGCAGGGTACACCCTGGACAAGTCGCCACCTCATCGCAGGGCCAACACAGATAGACAGACAACATTCACACTCACATTCACACACTAGGGACCATTAAGTGTTGCCAATCAACCTATCCCCAGGTGCATGTTTTTGGAAGTGGGAGGGGCCTATCCCCAGGTGCATGTCTTTGGAGGTGGGAGGGGCCTATCCCCAGGTGCATGTCTTTGGAGGTGGGAGGGGCCTATCCCCAGGTGCATGTCTTTGGAGGTGGGAGGGGCTTATCCCCAGGTGCATGTCTTTGGAGGTGGGAGGAAGCCAGAGTACCCGGAGGGAACCCACACAGTCACGGGGAGAACATGCAAACTCCACACAAAAAGATCCAGAGCCCGGGATTGAACTCAGGACTACTCAACACCGTCGTATTGTGAGGCACATGCACTAACCCCTGTCCAACCATGTTGCCTGATCTTTGGTACCATACATGTCAATTGCAAAAATATTAGAAAACCAAAAAAATTAATTAGTGAACATTGCTCCAAAGTACAAATTCATATATACAAAAGTAAACATTGACATGTGCAAAGGCAGTAATAAATGATAAAACAAGATGGCAGCCAAAGAAGGACTTCTCCGTTTACCCCCTTTTCATCACCCAGGAAAAAACCCCCATATGAACCGTTGATTTTACTACTTTCATCCATCTATCCTTTAAGTATGGATGCTTATAAAAAATGGTCTTTCAATATGCATTTTCTTCTGTTTGGGACGTTCCAGACACGTGGCTCTGCTGCAGTGCTGTGAGGGACCACCACCTCCCTGCCGAGCCTCAGATGCGCTACAAAATAGTTTCTGTCGCCTATAGATAGCGATTCTATATTGCAGAAAAGGTAGAAGTAAAAACGTAGTTGACGCAGGGGTAGATCTTGCTTTGGTTTTTGGCTGAGACCAGGGCTCTTGGGCTGGAAAAGGTTGGAGACCACAGATCCCTTGCTGGGAGGTTATTCAGGAAATTGTAGTATAGGGCCCAGAAATTGCTGCTACGGTACTGTTTTCAGGGCAATACAATAATTGCAAGTGGCCTGTTCAGTTTGTCTTGGAAGACTTATAGAGTACTCATCGGAGTAGTCTTCATCAGTTCTAGTCTGAGCCAGTCCTGGGCATGAGGTTAAAGTGCATCCGGCAGTGGAGGCTCCTCTATGGGGTCTTGGGGCACTAGGAGGTTAACCCCTGTACTACTGTTACCCCAGGTGGCCCTTGGCTAAGGCCTAGTACCTGACTGCCCCCTAGCCAGGGATACAGTGAAGACCTCAACGGCGGAGCGGGCGGAAGACGGTAGATGTAAGAACTACCACAAAGGCTGCGATGGCGGAAGAAGGCACTCCCACATCCATGTGGGCCCAGTTATGGGGAAATAACAACCCAAGACCTCAACGGTGGAACAGGCGGAGGATGACTGCGGACACTATGGAGCGTCACAACTGCTGGGATGACAGCTGAAGGCTGCAGCAGAAAAGGGTCTCCAGTCTTCTTGGACTCCACGCCACTGGTCCCTGACCCGGATCCGTCAAGGATGGTGTGGTGACTTTCTGTACACCAGTTTCCCCACGTTAAACAAAGTCACGCACAGGCATCCTCAATAAAGGGATACCCCCCTACCAGGAGGATCGTCATACTCGTTTCGAGTGACCGCCGATGATGATGAGTCTGAGCACTTGGTTCCACTGCCCAGGTCCAAACTATTTGGCCTAAGGGGCGGCTGCACAAGTCGGAATAGTTTTGTTCTTTTGTAGTGTGGACGAGATTAATAGCTGCATCAAACTATGTTAACCACAGAATCAAATCATACGTACTCTGTCCATCCATCCATCCATCATCTTCCGCTTATCCGAGGTCGGGTCGCGGGGGCAGCAGCCTAAGCAGGGAAGCCCAGACTTCCCTCTCCCCAGCCACTTCGTCTAGCTCTTCCCGGGGGATCCCAAGGCTTTCCCAGGCCAGCCGGGAGACATAGTCTTCCCAACGTGTCCTGGGTCTTCCCCGTGGCCTCCTACCGGTTGGACGTGCCCTAAACACCTCCCTAGGGAGGCGTTCGGGTGGCATCCTGACCAGATGCCCGAACCACCTCATCTGGCTCCTCTCCATGTGGAGGAGCAGCGGCTTTACTTTGAGTTCCTCCCGGATGGCAGAGCTTCTCACCCTATCTCTAAGGGAGAGACCCACCACACGGCAGAGGAAACTCATTTGGGCCGCTTGTACCCGTGATCTTGTCCTTTCGGTCATGACCCGAAGCTCATGACCATAGGTGAGGATGGGAACGTAGATGGACCGGTAAATTGAGAGCTTTGCCTTCCGGCTCAGCTCCTTCTTCACCACAACGGATCGATACAACGTCCGCATTACTGAAGACGTGCTCTGTATCGAATCTTATCGAATCATTCTGTTTTAAAATATATAATTTTTCTCTATTTTATTATATTATATCAAATCAACGTTTACTCATTGAACTAGTGGTTGGAGTGTCTGCCCTGAGATGGGTAGGTTGTGAGTTCAAACCCCCGGCCGAGTCATACCAAAGACTATAAACCTCCCTGCTTGGCACTCAGCATCAAGGCTTGGAATTGGGGGTTGAATCACCAAAAAAATCATTCCGGGCGCGGCCACCGCTGCTGCTCACTGCTCATCTCGCCTCCCAGGAGGTGAACAAGGGGATGGGTCAAATGCAGAGGACAAAGTTCACCACACCTAGTGTGTGTGTGTGTGTGTGTGTGTGTGTGTGTGTGTGACAATCATTGCTACTTTAACTTTAAAACTTAAAAAAGCATGCTCTGTTGCATATCAAATCACGCACTTTCAAAACCGCAGTAGCGAAGAGCAGCCTTGTGCATAAAAGTCCATCACCACACCAAGTTTACCAGGAACTTTATCAATACTCTTAACAAACTTTTCTCTTCGTTTCAATGCATTTCACTCACTTTACTTTCTGTGAGGAGAGAGGGTGACCAGGACAGCAGAGAAGATCATCGGTCGCCCTCTGCCTTCCTTAGAGGACAACGCTCAATCTCGCCGCCTCGGCGGAGGAAAGAAAATCCTGGCCGACAGCGCCCGTCTTGGTCATGGCTTCTTCAACCTGCTGCCTGCAGGGAAGAAGTTTCCGTCACACAACAGCAGAAGAAGCAGAGTTCAAAATGGTGGTGCACCGAGCTTGTGTGTTGGATGTGAGAGGCCTCACTTGTTGCTACTTTTGTGTCTTTTTGTAAACTTTATCATCATTGGCCAAACTTGTGTTTTAAACTGACATTAAACATTAAACACCATGGAGTTTATTTGTTTTTTTTTCCCTCATGTCAGAAAGTTTTTGCTTTCAAAAACATCTTCATGTGACGCAGTTATTAACCCATTTCAGCCGTTCCACTGACACAGATTCGGTGACCACAGATGAGGCGCTAGCTGCCCAAAGTCGGGACCCAGGGTGGACCACTCATCTGTGCATCAGTTGGGGACTTCTCAAGATGATCTCCTGCTGGCCCCACTATGGACTAGACCCTCACTTTTATGTTAGATCCACTATGGACTAGACCCTCACTTTTATGTTAGATCCACTATGGACTAGACCCTCACTATTATGTTAGATCCACTATGGACTAGACCCTCACTTTTATGTTAGATCCACTATGGACTAGACCCTCACTATTATGTTAGATCCACTATGGACTAGACCCTCACTTTTATGTTAGATCCACTATGGACTGGACCCTCACTTTTATGTTAGATCCACTATGGACTAGACCCTCACTTTTATGTTAGATCCACTATGGACTAGACCCTCACTTTTATGTTAGATCCACTATGGACTGGACCCTCACTTTTATGTTAGATCCACTATGGACTGGACCCTCACTTTTATGTTAGATCCACTATGGACTAGACCCTCACTTTTATGTTAGATCCACTATGGACTGGACTCTCTCACTAATATGTTAGATCCACTATGGACTGGACCCTCACTTTTATGTTAGACCCACTATGGACTAGACCCTCACTTTTATGTTGGATCCACTATGGACTAGACCCTCACTTTTATGTTAGATCCACTATGGACTGGACCCTCACTTTTATGTTAGATCCACTATGGACTGGACCCTCACTTTTATGTTGGATCCACTATGGACTGGACCCTCACTTTTATGTTAGATCCACTATGGACTAGACCCTCACTTTTATGTTAGATCCACTATGGACTAGACCCTCACTTTTATGTTAGATCCACTATGGACTGGACCCTCACTTTTATGTTAGATCCACTATGGACTGGACCCTCACTTTTATGTTAGATCCACTATGGACTAGACCCTCACTTTTATGTTAGATCCACTATGGACTGGACTCTCACTATTATGTGAGCTCCACTATGGACTGGACTCTCTCACTAATATGTTAGATCCACTATGGACTGGACCCTCACTTTTATGTTAGACCCACTATGGACTAGACCCTCACTTTTATGTTGGATCCACTATGGACTAGACCCTCACTTTTATGTTAGATCCACTATGGACTGGACCCTCACTTTTATGTTAGATCCACTATGGACTGGACCCTCACTTTTATGTTAGATCCACTATGGACTAGACCCTCACTTTTATGTTAGATCCACTATGGACTGCACTCACTATTATGTTAGATCCACTATGGACTGGACTCACTATTATGTTAGATCCACTATGGACTGGACTCTCACTATTATGTGAGATCCACTATGGACTGGACTCTCTCACTAATATGTTAGATCCACTATGGACTGGACCCTCACTTTTATGTTAGACCCACTATGGACTGGACTCACTATTATGTTAGATCCACTATGGACTGGACTCTCACACTATTATGTTAGATCCACTATGGACTGGACCCTCACTTTTATGTTAGACCCACTATGGACTGGACTCACTATTATGTTAGATCCACTATGGACTAGACCCTCACTTTTATGTTAGATCCACTATGGACTGGACCCTCACTTTTATGTTAGATCCACTATGGACTAGACCCTCACTTTTATGTTAGATCCACTATGGACTAGACCCTCACTTTTATGTTAGATCCACTATGGACTGGACCCTCACTATTATGTGAGATCCACTATGGACTGGACTCTCTCACTAATATGTTAGATCCACTATGGACTGGACCCTCACTTTTATGTTAGACCCACTATGGACTGGACTCACTATTATGTTAGATCCACTATGGACTGGACTCTCTCACTAATATGTTAGATCCACTATGGACTGGACCCTCACTTTTATGTTAGACCCACTATGGACTGGACTCACTATTATGTTAGATCCACTATGGACTAGACTCTCACTATTATGTTGGATCCACTATGGACTGGACTCTCTCACTATTATGTTAGATCCACTATGGACTGGACTCCCACTATTATGTTAGATCCACTATGGATTGGACTCCCACTATTATGTTAGATCCACTATGGATTGGACTCCCACTATTATGTTAGATCCACTATGGACTGGACTCCCACTATTATGTTAGATCCACTATCGACTGGACTCCCACTGTTATGTTAGATCCACTATGGACTGGACTCCCACTATTATGTTAGATGCACTATGGACTGGACTCTCATACAATTTTTTTAGATCCACTATGGACTGGACTCACACTATTATGTTAGATCCACTATGGACTAGATTCTCACACTATTATGTGAGATCCACTATGGACTGGACTCTCTCACTATTATGTTAGATTCACTATGGACTGGACTCTCACACTATTATGTGAGATCCACTATGGACTGGACTCTCTCACTATCGTGCTAGATCCACTATGGACTGGACTCTCTCACAATTATTTTAGATCCACTATGGACTGGACTCCCACTATTATGTTTGATCCACTATGGACTGGATTCTCACACTATTATTTTAGATCCACTATGGACTGGACTCTCACTATTATGTGAGATCCACTATGGACTGGACTCTCTCACTATTATGTTAGATCCACTATGGACTGGACTCTCTCACAATTATTTTAGATCCACTATGGACTGGACTCCCACTATTATGTTAGATCCACTATGGACTGGATTCTCACACTATTATTTTAGATCCACTATGGACTGGACTCTCACTATTATGTGAGATCCACTATGGACTGGACTCTCTCACTATTATGTTAGATCCACTATGGACTGGACTCTCACTATTATGTTAGATCCACTATGGACTGGACTCTCACTATTATGTGCGATCCACTATGGACTGGACTCTCTCACTATTATGTTAGATCCACTATGGACTGGACTCTCACACTATTATGTTAGATCCACTATGGACTGGACTCCCACACTATTATGTTAGATCCACTATGGACTGGACTCTCACACTATTATGTGAGATCCACTATGGACTGGACTCTCCCACTATCATGCTAGATCCACTATGGACTGGACCCTCACTTTTATGTTAAACCCAATATGGACTGGACTCACTATTATGTTAGATCCACTATGGACTGGATTCTCACACTATTATGTTAGATCCACTATGGACTGGACTCTCTCACTATTATGTTAGATCCACTATGGACTGGACTCTCACACTATTATGTTAGATCCACTCTGGACTGGACTCTCAGACTATTATGTTAGATCCACTATGGACTGGACTCTCACTATTATGTTAGATCCACTATGGACTGGACTCTCAGACTATTGTTAGATCCACTATGGACTGGACTCTCACACTATTATGTTAGATCCACTATGGACTGGACCCTCACTTTTATGTTAGACCCACTATGGACTGGACTCACTATTATGTTAGATCCACTATGGACTGGACTCTCATTATTATGTGAGATCCACTATGGACTGGACTCTCACACTATTATGTTAGATCCACTATGGACTGGACTCTCACACTATTATGTTAGATCCACTATGGACTGGACTCTCACACTATTATGTTAGATCCACTATGGACTGGACTCACACTATTATGTTAGATCCACTATGGACTGGACACTCTCACTATTATGCTAGATCCACTATGGACTGGACTCTCACGCAATTATTTTAGATCCACTATAGACTGGACTCTCACACTATTATGTTAGATCCACTATGGACTGGACTCTCACACTATTATGTTAAATCCACATAATAGTCTGAGATCCGGGGATCCCCACATCTGCGGTCCCCTCCAAGGTTTCTCGTTGTCCCATTGGGTCAAGTTTTTCCTTGCCCTGATGTGGGATCTGAGCCCAGGATGTGGTTGTGGCTTGTGCAGCCCTTTGAGACATTTGTGATTTAGGGCTACAGTATATAAGTAAACATTGATTGATGTAAAACCCGCCAACACTTTATTTATACATCATGACCTGAATATCAACCAAACGTCCGCAATGTTGTTATTTTAAGTGCTGACACAAGCAGAATACTTCTGAGAGGTGCAATGATGACACCACAAAGTAGTCCTCTGCTGCCTAACTGTGAGCCAGTCAGTGTCTTGCTGCCACCTCATCACGTTATTCTGGATTATAAATCATGCCTTTCATCTGGATAATAGGAGGATTTAGCCATAGATCTAGAAGTTGTTCATCTGTGACATTCAGTTTCACAACAGAAGACGGAGTCTGCAGGGAGTGACCTTTTTTCATGAATAATTGTTCATCTTAACAGGAAGATATGGACATCCTATCAGTCGTCATCAGAGTGAGAGCAGACATTGTACACTAAGAGATTTTTTTTATTAGGAACCGATTGTCCCTTTGGGACAGAGGACCCTATTGTATTTCTAAGGTTTTATTATTATTATACCGCCGCCTCTTTGAGCTGTAATTTGACCTCCTTTACACGCTTGAAAACTCACCAAATTAAAACACACATCAGGACTGGCGAAAATTGCCATCTAATCAAAAAACCAAAACCCAAAACTCAAAATTGCGCTCTAGCGCCCCTTAGGAAAAATCACAGACACAACTGCTCGTAACTTCCGTTAGGAATGTCGTAGAGACATGAAACAAAAACCTCTATGTAGGTCTGACTTAGACCTACATTTCATAGACTGACCTCCTTCAGCAAAAATCAACCGGAAGTTGGCAAAAAAAACCTTCAAAACACAAGTTTCCTAAAAAATGTAATTTTTGCCTCTTTTAGCTGTAATTTGACCCCCTTAAAATGCTTCAAAACTCACCAGACTGGACACACACATCAGGACTGGCGAAAATTGCGATCTAATGAAAAAAACAAACCCCAAAACTCAAAATTGCGATCTAGCGCCCCCTAGGAATAAAACACAGACAAAATTGCTCCTAGGAACAAAACACAGACAAAACCGCTTGTAACTTCCGGTAGGAATGTCGTAGTGACATGAAACAAGAACCTCTATGTAGGTCTCACTTAGACCTACATTTAATTCATTGACATTCTTATACCACCTCCTCTTTGAGCTGTAATTTGACCTCCTTAAAATGATTCGAAACTCACCAAATTTAACACACACATCAGGACTGGCAAAAATTGCAATCTAATAAAAAACCAAACCCCAAAACTCAAAATTGCGCTCTAACGCCCCCTAGGAATAAAACACCGACAAAACTGCTCTTGGGAAGAAAACACAGACAAAACTGCATGTAGGAATGTCGTACTGACATGAAACAAAAACCTCTATGTAGGTCTCACTTAGACCTACATTTAATTCATTGACATTCTTCAGCAAAAATCAACAGGAAGTTGGCGATTACCCCTTCGAAACAAAAGTTTTGTAAAAACCTGTCACATTTTTTCAAACATTATCTCCTCTCAGCGCGTTTGTTGCGTCGGCTTCAAACTCGTACAGAAAAGAGATCGAACCCTTCTGATTAAAAGTTGCGCAAAGAGCTTTTCTAACTGCTCTGGTTTTTATTTTACGAGCCTTCAAAGAATCACTGCGCTGATGCTGCTGCCGTCTCAAGATGGCCGCTTAAAAGCAGGAAGCACCAGCGTGACCACACGATGCAGAGAAGGTAGGTAATGTGCGGGTAAAGATATGTTGACTGGGTGAAAGAAGGAGGCATCAGTTTGACACCAGGATACAGAGAAGGTAGGTAATGTGCAGGTAAATATATGTTGACTGGGTGAAAGAAGGAGGCATCAGTTTGACACCAGGATACAGAGAAGGTAGGTAATGTGCAGGTAAATATATGTTGACTGGGTGAAAGAATGAGGCAACAGTTTGACACCAGGATACAGAGAAGGTAGGTAATGTGCAGGTAAAGATATGTTGACTGGGTGAAAGAAGGAGGCATCAGTTTGACACCAGGATACAGAGAAGGTAGGTAATGTGCAGGTAAATATATGTTGACTGGGTGAAAGAAGGAGGCATCAGTTTGACACCAGGATACAGAGGGTAGGTACTGTGCAGGTGAAGATATGTTGACTGGGTGAAAGAAGGAGGCATCAGTTTGACACCAGGATGCAGGGAAGGTAGGTAATGTGCAGGTGAAGATATGTTGAATGGGTAAAGACAGGAAACACCAGCAAAAGTCGGTCCCGTCCATCACTGCTTGCAGCTTTAATTCTGTTTGTAGTTCCTATTTCTTGTTTAGCGCTGAGCAATACTGCTCCATGATGCTGTAGTGTTTCACTGAAGCTGGATTTGTTTAGCAGAGCTTCTAAAACTTGTAGATCATCCTCCTAATCGATCCAGGATCAACAATATACGGTTGTGGATCATCATTGTTCCAAATGTAATTGTTCGTCTGTTTGACTAGCAATGTTGTTGATGGGGAAGGGATCTGCGGTTCTTAACTGTACGTCACAGCAGATCACGTGTCTGGCTTTCTCTTCATCTCTCAAAATGGCTCGGGAATCTCCATGAGATTGATACTGTTTCGATCATATCTATTAGCTCGCAATGTAAGTCTTTAGGTATCATAAATCAGATCCAGAATCCACTCGTCTTTCCACTCTACTGCTACTTTAAAGTTCGCCTGTGTCCAAGAACCTAACAAAATTTCTAAAGATTTGGTGATATCGATACTGAATTAATTCTCGGAATCGTTACTATCGTAGTTGGCGTGGATCCGCCCACCGCTGTGAGCTCTATCTCTATCTTAGCTGTTAGCGTCTCCTATAAGATTAGCCACCAGCTTGTTTGCGGAGATTCTCGTCTTCAGTAAAGCGAGCTAACGGAGCGGGCACAAAGACAAACTGTCTGGTGTGATACCCGGTCCATGGTTCTACACCGGATTCACCTAAAATCAGGCTTAGCTACATGTAGCTAGGCCTTGTAGCTTAACTACATTTTTCGGGAGCTTAATTACTTTTTGGATTTTGGATGAGTAGCTTTTCCTGTAGCTAGGTAGCGGAAAACTGAAAATCTGAATGGCCCGCATGTGGCCCACGGTCCATATTTTGCCCGGGTCCATCAGAAGACCTGGAGTATCCAACACAGCAACACAACCCTGGGACACAGGAATTCAATGTAAACAATAATTTAAGGATCAGAGAAAACCATTCCTGTCCTTTGTCCCTTTGATCATCTGAACTTGGGGCCAACCCAGTCACTACTTTAGCATCTGAACCAGCAGCCTCACCTTGGATCCCAAGGACATGAAAACTGGCACGAGCCTCAAACCGCAAAAACCACATCTCACGTGGAGTGAACGTGTTTATGGCCTGTCATTAACTGAACATACAGTAGCAAATATTCATATGACCGACTTTATTCTAGTCTGAGCCAGTCCTGGGCATGATGTTAAAGTGGAGGCTCCTCTAAGGGGTCTTGGGGTACTAGGAGGTTAAGCCCTGTACTACTGTTACCCCAGGTGGTCTTTGGCAAAGGCCTAGTACCTGACTGCTCCCTAGCCAGGGATACGGTGAAGACCTCAACGACGGAGCAGGGTGGAAGACGGTAGATTTGAGAACTACCACAATAGCTACGATGGTGAAAGAAGGCTGCAGCAGGAAAGGGTCCCCAGTCGTCTTGGACTCCATGCCACTGGACCCTGACCCGATTCTGTCAAGGATGGTGTGGTGACTGTCTGTGCACCAGTCTAAGTCACGCACAGGCATCCTCCATAAAGGGATACACTCCTACCAGGAGTATCGTCATACTCGTACGAGTTTCCAATCATTTCTACAACTCTTTTTTTTTTTTTGTGATATAGTGATTGGAGCACATACTTGTTGCTCACATAAAGAACATTCATGTAATATTTGCTTACATGTCCCTTGGCAAGTTTCACTGCAAAAAGGAGTTTTTGGTAGCCATCCACAAGCTTCTGCTTACATTTTTCACCACAAAATTGCTGCAGTTCAGCTAAATCCGTTGTTTCTCTGACATGGACTTGTTTCTTCAGCATTGTCCACACCTTTAAGTCAGGACTTTGGGAAGGCCATTCTAAAACCTTTATTCTAGCCTTTCCTTTAAAACTTTTAACGTGTGTTTGGGGTCATTGATTTGTTGGAACACCCAACTGCGCCCAAGACCCAACCTCTGGGCTGATGACTTTAGTTTGTCCTGAACAATTTGGAGCTAATCCTCCTTACTCTTTGTTCTATTTAAAGCAGCAGTTCCATTGGCAGCAAAACAGACTAGGGCATAATACTACCAGCTCCAGTGAGGGTTGGACTCCGCCAAGGCTGCCCTTTGTCACCCATTCTGTTCAGAACTTTTATGCACAGACTTTCTAAGTGCAGTCAGGGTGTTGAGGGGATTAGGTCTCTGCTTTTTGCAGATGATGTGGTCCTGATGGCTTCATCTGGCCAGGATCTTCAGCTCTCACTGGATCGGTTCGCAGCAGAGTGTGAAGCGACCGGGATGAGAATCAGCCCCTCCAAGTCCGAGTCCATGGTTCTCTCCCGGAAAAAGGTGGAGTGCCATCTCCGGGTTGGGGAGGAGACCCTGCCCCAAGTGGAGGAGTTCAAGTACCTAGGAGTCTTGTTCACGAGTGAGGGAAGAGTGGATGGTGAGGTCGACAGGCGGATCGGTGCGGCGTCTTCAGTAATGCGGACGCTGTATCGATCCGTTGTGGTGAAGAAGGAGCTGAGCCGGAGGGAGAAGCTCTCAATTTACCGGTCGATCTACGTTCCCATCCTCACCTATGGTCATGAGCTTTGGGTCATGACCATAGGACAAGATCACGGGTACAAGCGGCCCAAATGAGTTTGGGTCTCTCCCTTAGAGATAGGGTGAGAAGCTCTGTCATCCGGGAGGAACTCAAAGTAAATCCACTGCTCTTTCACATGGAGAGGAGCCAGATGAGGTGGTTCGGGCATCTGGTCAGGTGTTTAGGCTACGTCCAACCAGTAGGAGGCTACGGGGAAGACCCAGGACACATTGGGAAGACTATGTCTCCCGGCTGGCCTGGGAACGCCTCGGGATCCCCCGGGAAAAGCTGGACGAAGTGGCTGGGGAGAGGAAATTCTGCTTAGACAGAATTCTGCTGCCCCGCGACCCGACCTTGGATAATCGGAAGAAGATGGATGTATGTTTGGAGGAGAAAAGGTAGTATTATGCTCTGGGCCTGTTTGGCTGCCAATGGAACTGCTGCATTGCAGAGAGTAAATGGGACAATGAAAAAGGAGGATTAGCTCCAAATTGTTCAGGACAAGCTAAAATTACCAGCCCGGAGGTTGGGTCTTGGGCGCAGTTGGGTATTCCAACAGGACAATGACCCCCAACACACCTCAAAAGTGGTAAAGGAATGGCTAAATCAGACTTCATCTGACCACAGAAGGAGTTGTAGAAATTATTGGAAACTCAAGACAGCCATGACATGATGTCCTTTACAAGTCTGTGTAACTGTTTGACCGCAACTGTACATAAATACATACATACATACCTAAATATATACATATGTGTGTGTGTTTCAAAATTAAGTGCAACCTTACATGACTTTCTGAATGCCAGATCCAGTACTTACCTTTGTACTGTCATAGTTTGCCAGGTGCGGTCAGAAGAGGTGAGTTGCCCCGACTCCAAATTCCTGTCTTTCACACATCCATCAGTGAGAAATGACCAACTTACAACAACTTCCCTTGCGGATCATTAAAGTTTATCCAGGTCTAAGTCTTCTCCAGTCCAGAGTTTAAAGCGAAGACCAGTCGGGATATAAGTCCAAGAGACGTGTCCGAAGTTCCACGTAAGAACTAAGTCTATGGACAACACAGGACTCCTTCCTTATCAGTCCGATACGACTTCTACTCTCCACATGTGGCGATCTGAGTGGAAGCGCGTTGCATAATGTTTTGGAACAGTGCGATACTATGCGGGGAGCGCAGAACACACATTACTGCATTCCTCGTTCAGGTAGTCACACCCTGATCTCAACCTTTCACGTTTCAGATACTTGTGTTCACAGTCATGTTGGGGGGGGGGGGGTATTTGCTTGTTTTGGGCCTGTATCAAAGCACCGCAGGGTGAATACCTGAAACGGTTGGTCCGATTTATGGTAAAAATACATCACCAGATGTCCATTCCCGAGATAGCATACCACGATACGGTAACTTAGTAGAATATTGCAAATGTATTGGGTGGTCTTGTCAATACACAAACATGAGAAATCGATATCGATGGCGGTCTATCATGACGGTTCGGTATGTGCAGTTGATCATTGATTGTTATCAGTCAGACCCACCAGCAAATGTTGCCATGTTGCGATTAGTGTTGGCTTGATACCACTTTGAATGTCTGAAACTGGGCAATTATTTTAACTTGGGGCAGTCTGGGTGGTCGTATGGGGCGAGGGAACAATTCTAATTCTAAGGGCCCACATAGCCCCTAGTTGCCAAAACGATATTATATAAACTGAATGAATCCAAGTTAAAACTGCGATAAGTTGGCGACTTGTTCAGGGTGTACCCCGCTTTCCGCCCGATTGTAGCTGAGATAGGCGCCAGCGCCCCCCGCCACCCCAAAAGGGAACAAGCGGTAGAAAATTGATGGATGGATAAAACAAAGCCACAAGTCATATGATATTCTAAACATAATCATTCCAAAAACTGCCTTGGCCCCTTCTTAAAAAAATGGTTTGGTCCACACAAGGGTTGTCCCGATACCAATATGTTGGTACCGGTACCAAAGTATACTTTTCTAAATAAAGGGGTCCAAAAAACATCATTATTGTCTTTATTATAACAAAAAATGTTTGGGTACATGAAATATATCTTTATTTTTGTGAATGAGTCCTTAAATAAAATAGTGAAGATACTAGACAACTTGTCTTTTAGTAGATAGATAGATAGTACCTTATTGATTCCTTCAGGTGAGTTCCCTCAGGAATATTAAAACCTCAGGAAAATTAATAGTAGTAAGTAAACAAACAAAGACTCCTAATTAGTCTGCAGTAACATATTATGTCATTTGTACACCTATTATTTTATACACATTATGAGGGACAAACTGTAAAAAGTGATTATTGATCTACTTGTTCATTTTCTGTTAATATCTGCTTATTTTCTGTTTGAACATGTTCTATCTACACTTCTGTTAAAATGTAATCACTTATTCTTCTCTTCTTTGATACTTTGCATTTGTTTTGGATGATACCACACATTTAGGTATCGATCCGATACCAAGTAGTTACAGGATCATACATTGGTTTTATTCAAAGTCCTCATGTGTCCAGGGACGTATTTACTGACCTTATAAACGTAATATCAAATTTAGGATTTTTGTGACGACAAAAAATATCGACGTAATCATAGCAGTATCGACGAGAGGCGCTCTTGTATTTGGTATCATTACAGTAGATGTAAGGTGTAGATCCACCAATGGCGTTTGTTTACATTGTGACAGCGGTGAGCTATTGTATCCTCCTTGCATGTTTAGCTAGTCCTCCAGTACACATAGTATCATGGTACTTGACTAGTACTGGTACATGTAGTATCATGGTACTTGACTAGTACTGGTACACGTAGTATCATGGTACTTGACTAGTACTGGTACACGTAGTATCATGGTACTTGACTAGTACTGGTACACATAGTATCATGGTACTTGACTAGAACTGGTACACGTAGTATCATGGTACTTGACTAATACTGGTACACATAGTATCATGGTACTTGACTAGTACTGGTACACATAGTATCATGGTACTTGACTAGTACTGGTACACATAGTATCATGGTACTTGACTAGAACTGATACACGTAGTATCATGGTACTTGACTAATACTGGTACACATAGTATCATGGTACTTGACTAGTACTGGTACACATAGTATCATGGTCCTTGACTAGTACTGGTACACATAGTATCATGGTACTTGACTAGAACTGGTACACGTAGTATCATGGTACTTGACTAATACTGGTACACATAGTATCATGGTACTTGACTAGTACTGGTACACATAGTATCATGGTACTTGACTAGTACTGGTACACATAGTACATGGTACTTGACTATTACTGGTACACATAGTACATGGTACTTGACTAGTACTGGTACACATAGTAAATGGTACTTGACTAGTACTGGTACACGTAGTATCATGGTACTTGACTAGTACTGGTACACGTAGTATCATGGTACTTGACTAGTACTGGTACACATAGTACATGGTACTTGACTAGTACTGGTACACATAGTACATGGTACTTGACTAGTACTGGTACACATAGTATCATGGTACTTGACTAGTACTGGTACACATAGTATCATGGTACTTGACTAGTACTGGTACACGTAGTATCATGGTACTTGACTAGTACTGGTACACGTAGTATCATGGTACTTGACTAGTACTGGTACACGTAGTATCATGGTACTTGACTAGTACTGGTACACGTAGTATCATGGTACTTGACTAGTACTGGTACACATAGTATCATGGTACTTGACTAGAACTGGTACACGTAGTATCATGGTACTTGACTAATACTGGTACACATAGTATCATGGTACTTGACTAGTACTGGTACACATAGTATCATGGTACTTGACTAGTACTGGTACACATAGTATCATGGTACTTGACTAGAACTGATACACGTAGTATCATGGTACTTGACTAATACTGGTACACATAGTATCATGGTACTTGACTAGTACTGGTACACATAGTATCATGGTCCTTGACTAGTACTGGTACACATAGTATCATGGTACTTGACTAGAACTGGTACACGTAGTATCATGGTACTTGACTAATACTGGTACACATAGTATCATGGTACTTGACTAGTACTGGTACACATAGTATCATGGTACTTGACTAGTACTGGTACACATAGTACATGGTACTTGACTATTACTGGTACACATAGTACATGGTACTTGACTAGTACTGGTACACATAGTAAATGGTACTTGACTAGTACTGGTACATGTAGTATCATGGTACTTGACTAGTACTGGTACACGTAGTATCATGGTACTTGACTAGTACTGGTACACATAGTACATGGTACTTGACTAGTACTGGTACACATAGTACATGGTACTTGACTAGTACTGGTACACATAGTATCATGGTACTTGACTAGTACTGGTACACATAGTATCATGGTACTTGACTAGTACTGGTACAGGTAGTATCATGGTACTTGACTAATACTGGTACACGTAGTATCATGGTACTTGACTAGTACTGGTACAGGTAGTATCATGGTACTTGACTAGTACTGGTACACGTAGTATCATGGTACTTGACTAGTACTGGTACACATAGTATCATGGTACTTGACTAGTACTGGTACACGAATATCATGGTACTTGACTAGTACTGGTACATGTAGTATCATGGTACTTGACTAGAACTGGTACACGTAGTATCATGGTACTTGACTAGCACTGGTACACGTAGTATCATGGTACTTGACTAGTACTGGTACACGAATATCATGGTACTTGACTAGTACTGGTACACATAGTATCATGGTACTTGACTAGTACTGGTACAGGTAGTATCATGGTACTTGACTAATACTGGTACACGTAGTATCATGGTACTTGACTAGTACTGGTACAGGTAGTATCATGGTACTTGACTAGTACTGGTACACATAGTATCATGGTACTTGACTAGTACTGGTACAGGTAGTATCATGGTACTTGACTAGTACTGGTACACATAGTATCATGGTACTTGACTAGTACTGGTACACGAATATCATGGTACTTGACTAGTACTGGTACATGTAGTATCATGGTACCTGACTAGTACTGGTACACGTAGTATCATGGTACTTGACTAGTACTGGTACACGAATATCATGGTACTTGACTAGTACTGGTACACGTAGTATCATGGTACTTAACTAGTACTGGTACACGTAGTATCATGGTACTTGACTAGTACTGGTACATGTAGTATCATGGTACTTGACTAGTACTGGTACACGTAGTATCATGGTACTTGACTAGTACTGGTACACGTAGTATCATGGTACTTGACTAGTACTGGTACACGTAGTATCATGGTACTTGACTAGTACTGGTACACATAGTATCATGGTACTTGACTAGTACTGGTACATGTAGTATCATGGTACTTGACTAGTACTGGTACACGTAGTATCATGGTACTTGACTAGTACTGGTACACGTAGTATCATGGTACTTGACTAGTACTGGTACATGTAGTATCATGGTACTTGACTAGTACTGGTACACGTAGTATCATGGTACTTGACTAGTACTGGTACACGTAGTATCATGGTACTTGACTAGTACTGGTACACGTAGTATCATGGTACTTGACTAGTACTGGTACACATAGTATCATGGTACTTGACTAGTACTGGTACATGTAGTATCATGGTACTTGACTAGTACTGGTACTAGTAGTATCATGGTACTTGACTAGTACTGGTACACGTAGTATCATGGTACTTGACTAGTACTGGTACACGTAGTATCATGGTACTTGACTAGTACTGGTACACGTAGTATCATGGTACTTGACTAGTACTGGTACACATAGTATCATGGTACTTGACTAGTACTAGTACATGTAGTAACATGGTACTTGACTAGTACTGGTACATGTAGTATCATGGTACTTGACTAGTACTAGACCGTACAAACCAGAGTCACCAATGTCCTGGACACACCCACACAACAGAATCCAGAACCAAGCTGAACTCTAACGGAAATAAAGACATTACCAGTTTATTCCGCACCATTTTCAGCGAGTGGTCACAACAGATAAAACCTGGCCAAGACCTTTTAAGGCAGGGGTGGCTTTATGCCTTTTCAGTCAAAGACAACTTTGTTTTTTAAAGTAAAACTAAAATATGCAGTATTTCTCCCATTGCCCAAAACATTCAGAATGCAATGTTTGATCTGAATAATTGGAGCCCTAAAAAGATCAATAATGCAGGACACCATTGATTTTAATGTATTATTATTTCTGAGTAATCACAGTGAAACAATACATAAAATCCCACTAAATATCTTTGGGATCCAAAAGATCCCCCACATACTACATGTACCAGTACTAGTCAAGTACCATGATACTACGTGTACCAGTACTAGTCAAGTACCATGATACTACGTGTACCAGTACTAGTCAAGTACCATGATATTTGTGTACCAGTACTAGTCAAGTACCATGATACTACGTGTACCAGTACTAGTCAAGTACCATGATACTACGTGTACCAGTACTAGTCAAGTACCATGATACTACGTGTACAAGTACTAGTCAAGTACCATGATATTTGTGTACCAGTACTAGTCAAGTACCATGATACTACGTGTACCAGTACTAGTCAAGTACCATGATACTACGTGTACGAGTACTAGTCAAGTACCATGATACTACGTGTACCAGTACTAGTCAAGTACCATGATACTACGTGTACCAGTACTAGTTAAGTACCATGATATTTGTGTACCAGTACTAGTCAAGTACCATGATACTACGTGTACCAGTACTAGTCAAGTACCATGATACTACGTGTACCAGTACTAGTCAAGTACCATGATACTACGTGTACCAGTACTAGTCAAGTACCATGATACTACGTGTACCAGTACTAGTCAAGTACCATGATACTACGTGTACCAGTACTAGTCAAGTACCATGATACTACGTGTACCAGTACTAGTCAAGTACCATGATACTACGTGTACCAGTACTAGTCAAGTACCATGATATTTGTGTACCAGTACTAGTCAAGTACCATGATACTACGTGTACCAGTACTAGTCAAGTACCATGATACTACGTGTACCAGTACTAGTCAAGTACCATGATACTACGTGTACCAGTACTAGTCAAGTACCATGATATTTGTGTACCAGTACTAGTCAAGTACCATGATACTACGTGTACCAGTACTAGTCAAGTACCATGATACTACGTGTACGAGTACTAGTCAAGTACCATGATACTACGTGTACCAGTACTAGTCAAGTACCATGATACTACTTGTACCAGTACTAGTCAAGTACCATGATATTTGTGTACCAGTATTAGTCAAGTACCATGATACTACGTGTACCAGTACTAGTCAAGTACCATGATACTACGTGTACCAGTACTAGTCAAGTACCATGATACTACGTGTACCAGTACTAGTCAAGTACCATGATATTTGTGTACCAGTACTAGTCAAGTACCATGATACTACGTGTACCAGTACTAGTCAAGTACCATGATACTACGTGTACGAGTACTAGTCAAGTACCATGATACTACGTGTACCAGTACTAGTCAAGTACCATGATACTACGTGTACCAGTACTAGTCAAGTACCATGATAATACGTGTACCAGTACTAGTCAAGTACCATGATACTACGTGTACCAGTACTAGTCAAGTACCATGATATTTGTGTACCAGTACTAGTCAAGTACCATGATACTACGTGTACCAGTACTAGTCAAGTACCATGATACTACGTGTACCAGTACTAGTCAAGTACCATGATACTACGTGTACCAGTACTAGTCAAGTACCATGATATTTGTGTACCAGTACTAGTCAAGTACCATGATACTACGTGTACCAGTACTAGTCAAGTACCATGATACTACGTGTACCAGTACTAGTCAAGTACCAAGATACTACGTGTACCAGTACTAGTCAAGTACCATGATATTTGTGTACCAGTACTAGTCAAGTACCATGATACTACCTGTACCAGTACTAGTCAAGTACCATGATACTACGTGTACGAGTACTAGTCAAGTACCATGATACTACGTGTACCAGTACTAGTCAAGTACCATGATACTACGTGTACCAGTACTAGTCAAGTACCATGATACTACGTGTACCAGTACTAGTCAAGTACCATGATACTACGTGTACCAGTACTAGTCAAGTACCATGATACTACGTGTACCAGTACTAGTCAAGTACCATGATACTACGTGTACCAGTACTAGTCAAGTACCATGATATTTGTGTACCAGTACTAGTCAAGTACCATGATACTACCTGTACCAGTACTAGTCAAGTACCATGATACTACGTGTACGAGTACTAGTCAAGTACCATGATACTACGTGTACCAGTACTAGTCAAGTACCATGATACTACGTGTACCAGTACTAGTCAAGTACCATGATACTACGTGTACCAGTACTAGTCAAGTACCATGATACTACGTGTACCAGTACTAGTCAAGTACCATGATACTACGTGTACCAGTACTAGTCAAGTACCATGATACTACGTGTACCAGTACTAGTCAAGTACCATGATACTACGTGTACCAGTACTAGTCAAGTACCATGATACTACGTGTACCAGTACTAGTCAAGTACCATGATACTACGTGTACCAGTACTAGTCAAGTACCATGATACCCCGTGTACCAGTACTAGTCAAGTACCATGATACCACGTGTACCAGTACTAGTCAAGTACCGTGATACTACGTGTACCAGTACTAGTCAAGTACCATGATACTACGTGTACCAGTACTAGTCAAGTACCATGATACCACGTGTACCAGTACTAGTCAAGTACCATGATACCACATGTACCAGTACTAGTCAAGTACCATGATACTACGTGTACCAGTACTAGTCAAGTACCATGATACTACGTGTACCAGTACTAGTCAAGTACCATGATACTACGTGTACCTGTACTAGTCAAGTACCATGATACTACGTGTACCAGTACTAGTCAAGTACCATGATACTACGTGTACCAGTACTAGTCAAGTACCATGATACTACGTGTACCAGTACTAGTCAAGTACCATGATACTCCGTGTACCAGTACTAGTCAAGTACCATGATACTCCGTGTACCAGTACTAGTCAAGTACCATGATACTATGTGTACCAGTACTAGTCAAGTACCATGATACTATGTGTACCAGTACTAGTCAAGTACCATGATACTATGTGTACCAGTACTAGTCAAGTACCATGATACTACGTGTACCAGGACTAGTCAAGTACCATGATACTACGTGTACCAGTACTAGTCAAGTACCATGATACTACGTGTACCAGTACTAGTCAAGTACCATGATACTACGTGTACCAGTACTAGTCAAGTACCATGATACTACATGTACCAGTACTAGTCAAGTACCATGATACTACGTGTACCAGTACTAGTCAAGTACCATGATACTACGTGTACCAGTACTAGTCAAGTACCATGATACTACGTGTACCAGTACTAGTCAAGTACCATGATACCACGTGTACCAGTACTAGTCAAGTACCATGATACCACGTGTACCAGTACTAGTCAAGTACCATGATACTACGTGTACCAGTACTAGTCAAGTACCATGATACTACGTGTACCAGTACTAGTCAAGTACCATGATACTACGTGTACCAGTACTAGTCAAGTACCATGATACTACGTGTACCAGTACTAGTCAAGTACCATGATACTACGTGTACCAGTACTAGTCAAGTACCATGATACTACATGTACCAGTACTAGTCAAGTACCATGATACTACGTGTACCAGTACTAGTCAAGTACCATGATACTACGTGTACCAGAACTAGTCAGGTACCATGATACTACGTGTACCAGTACTAGTCAAGTACCATGATACTACGTGTACCAGTACTAGTCAAGTACCATGATACTACATGTACCAGTACTAGTCAAGTACCATGATACTCCGTGTACCAGTACTAGTCAAGTACCATGATACTATGTGTACCAGTACTAGTCAAGTACCATGATACTACGTGTACCAGTACTAGTCAAGTACCATGATACTATGTGTACCAGTACTAGTCAAGTACCATGATACTATGTGTACCAGTACTAGTCAAGTACCATGTACTATGTGTACCAGTACTAGTCAAGTACCATGTACTATGTGTACCAGTACTAGTCAAGTACCATGATACTACGTGTACCAGTACTAGTCAAGTACCATGATACTACCTGTACCAGTACTAGTCAAGTACCATGATACTATGTGTACCAGTACTAGTCAAGTACCATGATACTATGTGTACCAGTACTAGTCAAGTACCATGTACTATGTGTACCAGTACTAGTCAAGTACCATGTACTATGTGTACCAGTACTAGTCAAGTACCATGATACTACGTGTACCAGTACTAGTCAAGTACCATGATACTACATGTACCAGTACTAGTCAAGTACCATTTACTACGTGTACCAGTACTAGTCAAGTACCATGTACTATGTGTACCAGTAATAGTCAAGTACCATGTACTATGTGTACCAGTATTAGTCAAGTACCATGATACTATGTGTACCAGTACTAGTCAAGTACCATGATACTATGTGTACCAGTATTAGTCAAGTACCATGATACTACGTGTACCAGTTCTGGTCAAGTACCATGATACTATGTGTACCAGTACTAGTCAAGGACCATGATACTATGTGTACCAGTACTAGTCAAGTACCATGATACTATGTGTACCAGTATTAGTCAAGTACCATGATACTACGTGTTCCAGTACTAGTCAAGTACCATGATACTACGTGTACCAGTACTAGTCAAGTACCATGATACTACATGTACCAGTACTAGTCAAGTACCATGATACTCCGTGTACCAGTACTAGTCAAGTACCATGATACTCCGTGTACCAGTACTAGTCAAGTACCATGATACTATGTGTACCAGTACTAGTCAAGTACCATGATACTATGTGTACCAGTACTAGTCAAGTACCATGATACTATGTGTACCAGTACTAGTCAAGTACCATGATACTACGTGTACCAGTACTAGTCAAGTACCATGATACTATGTGTACCAGTACTAGTCAAGTACCATGATACTACATGTACCAGTACTAGTCAAGTACCATGATATTTGTGTACCAGTACTAGTCAAGTACCATGATACTACGTGTACCAGTACTAGTCAAGTACCATGATACTACGTGTACCAGTACTAGTCAAGTACCATGATACTACGTGTACCAGTACTAGTCAAGTACCATGATATTTGTGTACCAGTACTAGTCAAGTACCATGATACTACCTGTACCAGTACTAGTCAAGTACCATGATACTACGTGTACGAGTACTAGTCAAGTACCATGATACTACGTGTACCAGTACTAGTCAAGTACCATGATACTACGTGTACCAGTACTAGTCAAGTACCATGATACTACGTGTACCAGTACTAGTCAAGTACCATGATACTACGTGTACCAGTACTAGTCAAGTACCATGATACTACGTGTACCAGTACTAGTCAAGTACCATGATACTACGTGTACCAGTACTAGTCAAGTACCATGATACTACGTGTACCAGTACTAGTCAAGTACCATGATACTACGTGTACCAGTACTAGTCAAGTACCATGATACTACGTGTACCAGTACTAGTCAAGTACCATGATACCCCGTGTACCAGTACTAGTCAAGTACCAGGACACCACGTGTACCAGTACTAGTCAAGTACCATGATACTACGTGTACCAGTACTAGTCAAGTACCATGATACTACGTGTACCAGTACTAGTCAAGTACCATGATACCACGTGTACCAGTACTAGTCAAGTACCATGATACCACGTGTACCAGTACTAGTCAAGTACCATGATACTACGTGTACCAGTACTAGTCAAGTACCATGATACTACGTGTACCAGTACTAGTCAAGTACCATGATACTACGTGTACCTGTACTAGTCAAGTACCATGATACTACGTGTACCAGTACTAGTCAAGTACCATGATACTACGTGTACCAGTACTAGTCAAGTACCATGATACTACGTGTACCAGTACTAGTCAAGTACCATGATACTCCGTGTACCAGTACTAGTCAAGTACCATGATACTCCGTGTACCAGTACTAGTCAAGTACCATGATACTATGTGTACCAGTACTAGTCAAGTACCATGATACTATGTGTACCAGTACTAGTCAAGTACCATGATACTATGTGTACCAGTACTAGTCAAGTACCATGATACTACGTGTACCAGGACTAGTCAAGTACCATGATACTACGTGTACCAGTACTAGTCAAGTACCATGATACTACGTGTACCAGTACTAGTCAAGTACCATGATACTACGTGTACCAGTACTAGTCAAGTACCATGATACTACATGTACCAGTACTAGTCAAGTACCATGATACTACGTGTACCAGTACTAGTCAAGTACCATGATACTACGTGTACCAGTACTAGTCAAGTACCATGATACTACGTGTACCAGTACTAGTCAAGTACCATGATACCACGTGTACCAGTACTAGTCAAGTACCATGATACCACGTGTACCAGTACTAGTCAAGTACCATGATACTACGTGTACCAGTACTAGTCAAGTACCATGATACTACGTGTACCAGTACTAGTCAAGTACCATGATACTACGTGTACCAGTACTAGTCAAGTTCCATGATACTACGTGTACCAGTACTAGTCAAGTACCATGATACTACGTGTACCAGTACTAGTCAAGTACCATGATACTACGTGTACCAGTACTAGTCAAGTACCATGATACTACGTGTACCAGTACTAGTCAAGTACCATGATACTACGTGTACCAGAACTAGTCAGGTACCATGATACTACGTGTACCAGTACTAGTCAAGTACCATGATACTACATGTACCAGTACTAGTCAAGTACCATGATACTCCGTGTACCAGTACTAGTCAAGTACCATGATACTATTTGTACCAGTACTAGTCAAGTACCATGATACTACGTGTACCAGTACTAGTCAAGTACCATGATACTACGTGTACCAGTACTAGTCAAGTACCATGATACTACGTGTACCAGTACTAGTCAAGTACCATGATACTACGTGTACCAGTACTAGTCAAGTACCATGATACCACGTGTACCAGTACTAGTCAAGTACCATGATACTACGTGTACCAGTACTAGTCAAGTACCATGATACTACGTGTACCAGTACTAGTCAAGTACCATGATACTACGTGTACCAGTACTAGTCAAGTACCATGATACTACGTGTACCAGAACTAGTCAGGTACCATGATACTACGTGTACCAGTACTAGTCAAGTACCATGATACTACGTGTACCAGTACTAGTCAAGTACCATGATACTACATGTACCAGTACTAGTCAAGTACCATGATACTCCGTGTACCAGTACTAGTCAAGTACCATGATACTATGTGTACCAGTACTAGTCAAGTACCATGATACCATGTGTACCAGTACTAGTCAAGTACCATGATACTATGTGTACCAGTACTAGTCAAGTACCATGATACTATGTGTACCAGTACTAGTCAAGTACCATGATACTACGTGTACCAGTACTAGTCAAGTACCATGATACTATGTGTACCAGTCCTAGTCAAGTACCATGATACTACGTGTACCAGGACTAGTCAAGTACCATGATACTACGTGTACCAGTACTAATCAAGTACCATGATACTACGTGTACCAGTACTAGTCAAGTACCATGATACTACGTGTACCAGTACTAGTCAAGTACCATGATACTACATGTACCAGTACTAGTCAAGTACCATGATACTACGTGTACCAGTACTAGTCAAGTACCATGATACTACGTGTACCAGTACTAGTCAAGTACCATGATACTACGTGTACCAGTACTAGACAAGTACCATGATACCACGTGTACCAGTACTAGTCAAGTACCATGATACCACGTGTACCAGTACTAGTCAACTACCATGATACTACGTGTACCAGTACTAGTCAAGTACCATGATACTACGTGTACCAGTACTAGTCAAGTACCATGATACTACGTGTACCAGTACTAGTCAAGTACCATGATACTACATGTACCAGTACTAGTCAAGTACCATGATACTACGTGTACCAGTACTAGTCAAGTACCATGATACTACGTGTACCAGAACTAGTCAGGTACCATGATACTACGTGTACCAGTACTAGTCAAGTACCATGATACTACGTGTACCAGTACTAGTCAAGTACCATGATACTACGTGTACCAGTACTAGTCAAGTACCATGATACTCCGTGTACCAGTACTAGTCAAGTACCATGATACAATGTGTACCAGTACTAGTCAAGTACCATGATACTACATGTACCAGTACTAGTCAAGTACCATGATACTACGTGTACCAGTACTAGTCAAGTACCATGATACTACGTGTACCAGTACTAGTCAAGTACCATGATACTACGTGTACCAGTACTAGTCAAGTACCATGATACTACGTGTACCAGTACTAGTCAAGTACCATGATACTACGTGTACCAGTACTAGTCAAGTACCATGATACTACTTGTACCAGTACTAGTCAAGTACCATGATACTACGTGTACCAGTACTAGTCAAGTACCATGATACTACGTGTACCAGTACTAGTCAAGTACCATGATACTACGTGTACCAGTACTAGTCAAGTACCATGATACTACGTGTACCAGTACTAGTCAAGTACCATGATACTACATGTACCAGTACTAGTCAAGTACCATGATACTCTGTGTACCAGTACTAGTCAAGTACCATGATACTATGTGTACCAGTACTAGTCAAGTACCATGATACTATGTGTACCAGTACTAGTCAAGTACCATGATACTATGTGTACCAGTACTAGTCAAGTACCATGATACTATGTGTACCAGTACTAGTCAAGTACCATGATACTACGTGTACCAGGACTAGTCAAGTACCATGATACTACGTGTACCAGTACTAATCAAGTACCATGATACTACGTGTACCAGTACTAGTCAAGTACCATGATACTATGTGTACCAGTACTAGTCAAGTACCATGATACTACATGTACCAGTACTAGTCAAGTACCATGATACTATGTGTACCAGTACTGGTCAAGTACCATGATACTACATGTACCAGTACTAGTCAAGAACCATGATACTACGTGTACCAGTACTAGTCAAGTACCATGATACTATGTGTACCAGTACTGGTCAAGTACCATGATACTACATGTACCAGTACTAGTCAAGTACCTTGATACTATGTGTACCAGTACTAGTCAAGTACCATGATACTACATGTACCAGTACTAGTCAAGTACCATGATACTATGTGTACCAGTACTAGTCAAGTACCATGATACTACATGTACCAGTACTAGTCAAGTACCATGATACTATGTGTACCAGTACTGGTCAAGTACCATGATACTACATGTACCAGTACTAGTCAAGAACCATGATACTACGTGTACCAGTACTAGTCAAGTACCATGATACTACATGTACCAGTACTAGTCAAGTACCATGATACTACGTGTACCAGTACTAGTCAAGTACCATGATACCACCTGTACCAGTACTAGTCAAGTACCATGATACCACGTGTACCAGTACTAGTCAAGTACCATGATACTACGTGTACCAGTACTAGTCAAGTACCATGATACTACGTGTACCAGTACTAGTCAAGTACCATGATACTACATGTACCAGTACTAGTCAAGTACCATGATACTATGTGTACCAGTACTGGTCAAGTACCATGATACTACATGTACCAGTACTAGTCAAGTACCATGATACTATGTGTACCAGTACTAGTCAAGTACCATGATACTACATGTACCAGTACTAGTCAAGTACCATGATACTATGTGTACCAGTACTGGTCAAGTACCATGATACTACATGTACCAGTACTAGTCAAGAACCATGATACTACGTGTACCAGTACTAGTCAAGTGTCATGATACTACGTGTACCAGTACTAGTCAAGTACCATGATATTATGTGTACCAGTACTAGTCAAGTACCTTGATACTATGTGTACCAGTACTAGTCAAGTACCATGATACTACGTGTACCAGTACTAGTCAAGTACCATGATACTACATGTACCAGTACTAGTCAAGTACCATGATACTATGTGTACCAGTACTAGTCAAGTACCATGATACTACATGTACCAGTACTAGTCAAGTACCATGATACTACATGTACCAGTACTAGTCAAGTACCATGATACTATGTGTACCAGTACTGGTCAAGTACCATGATACTACATGTACCAGTACTAGTCAAGAACCATGATACTACGTGTACCAGTACTAGTCAAGTGTCATGATACTACGTGTACCAGTACTAGTCAAGTACCATGATACTACATGTACCAGTACTAGTCAAGTACCATGATACTACGTGTACCAGTACTAGTCAAGTACCATGATACTACGTGTACCAGTACTAGTCAAGTACCATGATACTACGTGTACCAGTACTAGTCAAGTACCATGATACTACGTGTACCAGTACTAGTCAAGTACCATGATACTACGTGTACCAGTACTAGTCAAGTACCATGATACTACGTGTACCAGTACTAGTCAAGTACCATGATACTACGTGTACCAGTACTAGTCAAGTACCATGATACTACGTGTACCAGTACTAGTCAAGTACCATGATACTACGTGTACCAGTACTAGTCAAGTACCATGATACTACGTGTACCAGTACTAGTCAAGTACTCATAAAGTGATACATTTGTATTATTATTTGTTTTACTTTCAACAATTAAAGGGGAACATTATCACAATTTCAGAAGGGTTAAAACCAATAAAAATCAGTTCCCAGTGGCTTATCTTATTTTTCGAAGTTTTTTTCAAAATTTTACCCATCCCGGAATATCCCGAAAAAAGGCTTTAAAGTGCCTGATTTTCGCTATCTGTGAAGCCATCGTCCATTTTCTTGTGACGTCATCCAGTGATACCAATACCAACAAACATGGCTGATACCACAGCAAGATATAGCGACATTAGCTCGGATTTCAGCAGCTTAAGCGATTCAACAGATTACGCATGTATTGAAACGGATGGTTGGAGTATGGAGGCAGATAGCGAAAACGAAATTGAAGAAGAAACTGAAGCTATTGAGCGAATAGCTATTGACGCTATTTGGCCATGTCTGCCATAGCATTGCCAGTAAAATTTGCAGACCAAACGATTGGGACTTTCGCATTGACACTGGAGCAACTTAAATCCGTCAATTGGTAAGTGTTTGTTTGGCATTAAATGTGGGTGGAGGGAAAGGCTGGATGCAAATATAGCTACAAATACAGCTAGCCTAAATAGCATGTTAGCATCGATTAGCTGGCAGTCATGCCGCGACCAAATATGTCTGATTAGCACATAAGTCAATAACATCTACAAAACCGTTGACTTTATCGTTGGAAATGCATCTGCTTTGAGTGTCGCAGGGTATCTATTCATCTCTGTGCCAGGTCTGTCGTAGCATCGCCGGTAAAATGTGCGGATCAAACGAGGGACTTTCGCATCTCTTGACACTGGAGCAACTTAAATATGTCGATTGGTATGTGTTTGTTTGGCATTAAATGTGGGTGGAGGGAAAGGCTGGATGCAAATATAGCTACAAAAATGCTGCAACATGTACATACAGCTAGCCTAAATAGCATGTTAGCACGGCATGCTAATCGATGCACATTCTGCGTAAATCAACTTGGATCCCTCCCTGATCGTGTTGTTACATCCTCTGACAACACACCGACGAGGCATGATGTCTCCAAGGTACCAGAAAACAGTCGAAAAAACTGAAAATAACAGAGCTGAGACCCAATGTCTGCAATGTGTTGAAAATGAAAATGGCGGCTGTATTACCTAGGTGACGTCACGTTTTGATGTCATCGCTCCGAGAGCAAAAATAAAAGCTCAAGACCTACTGAAAGCCACTTCTAGCGACCACGCAGTCTGATAGTTTATATATCAATGATGAAATATTAACATTGCAACACATGCCAATACGGCCACTTTGGTTTACTAAATTGCAATTTTAAATTTCCCGGGAGTTTCGTCTTGGAAACGTCATGTAATGATGACGTGTACGCAGGACGTCAAAGGTTTTTAGGAAATACGAGCGCTGCACACACACACAGCTAAAAGTCGTCTGCTTTAACGGCATAATTACACAGTATTTTGGACATCTGTGTTGCTGAATCTTTTGCAATTTGTTCAATTAATATTGGAGAAGTCAAAGTAGAAAGATGGAGTTGGGAATCTTTAGCCTTTAGCCACACAAACACACGGTGATTCCTTGTTTAAAATTCCTAGAGGTGAAACTTTACTATGGATCAGAGCGGTCAAGTAGACATGGATCCTGACCACATGTCAACCAGCAGGTTTCGGGGAGAAAATTGTGGTTAAAAAGTCACTTCTTACCGGAGAAAAGATGAGCTTGTGTCGTCCATAAAGCTGCCGTCGACTCCCCTGAGACATTGGCGTCAAGACAGCTGTGGACACACCCTTCCGACTATCAGGTACTATTAAACTCACTAAAACACTAGCAACACAATAGAAAGATAAGGAATTTCCCAGAATTATCCTAGTAAATGTGTCTAAAAACATCAGAATCCTTCCCAATACAATTGCGTTTTTTTTTTTTTTTATATATATCCTCAAACACGAATCTTTCATCCTCACTCAAATTATTGGGGAGATTATCGTTTTCTCGGTCCGAATAGCACTTTTTGTTGGAGGCTCCCATTAAAAACAATGTGAGTATGTGAGGAGACATCAACATGTGACGTCATCGTCTGCGACTTCCGGTACAGGCAGGGCTTTTCTGTTAGTACCGAAAGTTGCAAACTTTATTGTGGATGTTCTCTACTAAATCCTTTCAGCAAAAATATGGCAATATGGCTAAATGATGAAGTATGACACATAGAATGGACCTGCTGTCCCCGTTTAAATAACAACATCTAATTTCAGTAGGCCTTTAAAAAAGAGGCAAAACCATAAAAATAGGCTACAGTAGCTTAGTGTCTAGCTGACGGGGGTCGGCAACCCACGGCTCTGGAGCCACATGCGGCTCTTTAACACTGCCCTAGTGGCTCCCTGGAGTTTTTTCAAAAATGTATGAAAAATGAAAAAAGATGAGGGGAATTTTTTTTTTTTTTTTTTTTTTTTTTTTTTTTTTAAATAGGACAGGGGTCACCAACCTTTTTGAAAGCAAGAGCTACTTCTTGGGTACTGATTAATGAGAAGGGCTACCAGTTTGATACACACTTCAATAAATTGCCAGATATCGACAATTTCCTCAATTTACCTTTAATAAATAAATCTATATATACATATAAATAAAAAAAAATGGGTATTTCTGTCTGTCATTCCGTCGTACATTTTTTTTCCTTTTACGGAAGTTCTTTTGTCGAGAATAAATGATGAAAAAAAGACTCAATTGAATGGTTTAAAAGAGGAGAAAACAGGAAAAAATGAAAATTAAATTTTGAAACATAGTTTATCTTCAATTTCGACTCTTTAAAATTCAAAATTCAACCGAAAAAAAGAAGAGAAAAACTTTTTGACAAAGAAAACCCTGTTTTTTTTAATGGAGAAAAATCACAAAATATGCAATATTATCACCCAATTTTTTTAAAGTGGAATATTTGAGATTATATAATAATTGGAGCATTAAAAAGGTCAACAACTCATAACACCATTGATTTTAATTAATTATTATTTTTTGAGCTATGACACTTAAAAACAAATCACACTAAAATTATTGAACGATTTTAAAAAAGGAGAAAACACGAAAAAAATGAAAATTACATTTTGAAACATAGTTTATCTAAAATTTAAACTCTTTAAAATTCAAAATTCAAACGAAAAAAAAGAAGAGCAAAAGTTTTTGTCAAAGAAAACCCTGTTTTTTGATGAAAAAAAAAATCACTAAATATGCAATATTATCACCCAATGTTTTTTTAAGTGGAATATTGGAGATTATGTAATAATTGGAGCATTAAAAAGGTCAACAACTCATAACACCATTGATTTTAATTAATTATTATTTTTTGAGCTATGACACTTAAAAACAAATCACAATAAAAATATCGAACGGTTTAAAAGAGGAGAAAACACGAAATAAATGAAAATAAAATTTTGAAACATAGTTTATCTTCAATTTCACTCTTTATAATTCAAAATTCAACCGAAAAAAAGAAGAGAAAGACTTTGTCAAAAAAAAAAAACTGTTTTTTGATGGGAAAAAAAATCACAAAACATGCAATATTATCACCCAATATTTTTTTTAAGTGGAATATTTGAGATTATATAATAATTGGAACATTAAAAATGTCAACAACTCATAACACCATTGATTTTAATTAATTATTTTTCTTTTTAGCTATGACACTTAAAAACAAATCACAATAAATTATTGAACGGTTTAAAAGAGGAGAAAACAGGAAAAAAAAGAAAATTAAATTTTGAAACATAGTTTATCTTCAATTTCGACTCTTTAGAATTCAAAATTCAATCGCAAAAAAGAAAAGAAAAACTAGCTAATTTGAATCTTTTTGAAAAAATTTAAAACAATTTTTTTATGGAACATCATTTGTCATTTTTCCTGATTAAGATTAATTTTAGAATTTTGATGACATGTTTTAAATAGGTTAAAATCCAATCTGCACTTTGTTAGAATATATAACAAATTGGACCAAGCTATATTTCTAACAAAGACAAATCATTATTTCTTCTAGATATTCCAGAACAAATTTTTTTAAAGAAATTCAAAAGACTTTGAAATAAGACTTAAATTTGATTCTACAGATTTTCTAGATTTGCCAGAATATTTTTTGGAGAATTTTAATCATTATTTTGAAGAAATATTTCACAAATAATCTTCGTCGAAAAAACAGAAGCTAAAATTCAGAATTAAATTAAGATTTATTTATTATTCTTTACAATTAAAAAAAATAAATGTACTTGAACATTGATTTAAATTGTCAGGAAATAAGAGGAAGGAAATTAAAAGGTAAAAAGGTATATGTGTTTAAAAATCCTAAAACCATTTTTAAGGTTGTATTTTTTCTCTAAAATTGTCTTTCTGAAAGTTATAAGAAGCAAAGTAAAAATATAAATGCATTTATTTAAACAAGTGAAGACCAAGTCTTTAAAATATTTTCTTGGATTTTCAAATTCTATTTGAGTTTTGTCTCTCTTAGAATTAAAAATGTCGAGCAAAGCGAGGCCAGCTTGCTAGTAAATAAATACAATTTCAAAAATAGAGGCAGCTCACTGGTAAGTGCTGCTATTTGAGCTATTTTTAGAACAGGCCAGCAGGCGACTCATCTGGTCCTTACGGGCGACCACCGCGTTGGTGACCCCTGCTGTAGGAGGACAAACATGACACAAACCTCCCTAATTGCTATAAAGCACACTGTTTACATTAAACATGCTTCACTGATTCCAGTATTTGGCGAGCGCCGTTTTGTCCTACTAATTTTGGCGGTCCTTGAACTCACCTTAGTTTGTTTACATCAGGGGTGTCCAAACTTTTTCCACTTAGGGCCACAGACTGTAAAATCAAAGCAAGCGGGGGCCATTTTGAATTTTTTTTTTTTTTTTTAAAACAATACAATAGATGTATAAAAAATATACATTTCGGCCTCCACTCAGGCTTGATCCCGGGGACCCCAAAGGGTTTTGGTCCAAAGAATATTAAAAATGTGTCATTATTCAGTATTATTTTGTTTGATTATTATTCAAGTTTTAAATCTCCAGATCAACATTAGGTCTATCTGTCAATGTAATGATTTGAAAGATTTAAGTTGTATGCTCTTTTTGTAAAAGAAAACCCTGTTTTTTGATGGGAAAAAAAACAAAATATGCAATGTCATCACCCAATGTTTTTTTAAGTGGAATATTTGAGATTATATAAAAATTGGAGCATTAAAAAGGTCAATAACAACAAATACCATTGATTTTAATTCATAATAATTTTTTTGGAGCTATATGTACAGAAAAAAATATAAAAATATGATGACGTGTAAACATAACTTGGCCCTAAAGACATGAACTATTAACTGAAAATCGCAAGAAGACGTTATTGGGGATAAGAAGAGTCTGGGGAAGTTATGTGATAAACAGGAGGGAATTGTTAGAATAATTATGTATATATTATCATCATAACTATATGCTTAAGGGCCGTTACTATAAAGTATCGTCAATTTGTGCTAAAGCAGTTTTTCTGTATTTGTGCAGAACTAGCAATCTCTCAGATTGCTTGCCTTTCTTTCCTATGAGTGTTCTGTCCAGATTCCGCATGCTGACTGCCAAGGCCAAACATTCTGTTCTGGGACCAGCACAAAAACAGACTGGGCGAAAGCACCAAGTGTCAACATATTTGCATTTTTGTATTATCATATCTTGTGTCGAGTCCACTACTCCATTTCCCTCAGTCACAATGATGTAATAGGGATTTCTTTAATAAATACAGGAGGCACGCGGGCTGTTCTTTAGAACGTTGTTTGGATCTGTAACTAGAGTACAGCCCAAAACACGTGTCTCCTCATGAGCTCTATTTTACCCTGTGTCTGCTTGGTTCCTTGGTTCTTGTCTGATTAATAGATGTCACCAATGTTTGAACCTGACGTACACTTAAAAACAAATTACACTAAAATTATTGGGGATTTAAAAGGGCCCTACTCATTAAATTGTTAAAAAATAAATCATACATTTTTTTACTGTTTACTTTTAACACAATAATCTCAAGATCAACTTCAGTTCTATCCGTCAATTATAAGTTTTATTGTTGTTTATGTTTTTTGTTTGTTCATTTTAGGCCCTTATTTAAAAAACAGCTCAGTTTTTTATATGGCAAACACAAAATATGCAACATTTTCCCCTAAAAATATCTCAAAGTGGAATATTTAACGTGACTTAAATAGGTCAATAATTCATAATGACATTGATTTTGATTCATTGTTATTTTTTAAAGAAAGAAACAGCCTGCATGGCAGCTTTGTGTTGTTAGAGTAAACCTTGCAACATTTTCTTGTTACATTTCACCTGTTTACTCTTTTAAATCTCATTTTACGTTTTAAAAAATGTTTAATCGTATTTTTAAAATGTGCCGTGGGGCCGTTAAAAAATTCCCTGCGGGCTGCAAATGGCCCTCGGGCCGCACTTTGGACACCCAGGATGTAAACAAACTACGGAAAGTTCAAGGACCGCCAAAATTAGTAGGACAAAACGGCGCTCGCCAAATACTGGAATCAGTAATAAAAACAGTGTGCTTTATAACAATTAGGTTTGTGTCATGTTTGTCCTCCTACAGAAACTATGTTAAAACAAAAAATATATTTTAAATATTTTTTTCCTCTCATCTTTATCCATTTTTCATACATTTATGAAAAAGCTCCAGAAAGCCACTAGGGCGATGCTAAAGAGCCGCGGGTTGCCGACCCCCGATCTAGCAGCAGAGTTAAATGCTGAACACCAACTCTTATTTTGGCAAAAGGAAGAAGCACTGTACACACATTTGTGTTTATGTTCGAGTCCTACGCGGAGAATGTTCGTTTTCGGATAATAATCATGAAATGCTGTTCTACGTAAATGGTAACAATTATTTTGACTCGGGGGGCCACATTTAGGGAAAAAAATGTGTCTGGGGGCTGGTATATCTATATTTAAGGACATTAATACAAACCCCGTTTCCATATGAGTTGGGAGATTGTGTTTGATGTAAATATAAACAGAATACAATGATTTGCAAATCCTTTTCAACCCATATTCAGTTGAATATGCTACAAAGACAACATATTTCATGTTCAAACTCATAAACTTTATTTTTTTTGTTGCAAATAATCATTAACTTTAGAATTTGATGCCAGCAACACGTGACAAAGAAGTTGGGAAAGGTGGCAATAAATACTGATAAAGTTGAGGAATGCTCATCAAACACTTATTTGGAACATCCCACAGGTGTGCAGGCTAATTGGGAACAGGTGGGTGCCATGATTGGGTATAAAAACAGCTTCCAAAAAATGCTCAGTCTTTCACAAGAAAGGATGGGGCGAGGTACACCCCTTTGTCCACAACTCCGTGAGCAAATAGTCAAACAGTTTAAGAACAACATTTCTCAAAGTGCAATTGCAAGAAATTGAGGGATTTCAACATCTACGCTCCATAATATCATCAAAAGGGTCAGAGAATCTGGAGAAATCACTCCATGTAAGCGGCATGGCTGGAAACCAACATTGAATGACCGTGACCTTCCATCCCTCAGACGGCACTGTATCAAAAACCGACATCAATCTCTAAAGGATATCACCACATGTGCTCAGGAACACTTCAGAAAACCACTGTCACTAAATACAGTTGGTCGCTACATCTGTAAGTGCAAGTTAAAGCTCTACTATGCAAAGCGAAAGCCATTTATCAACAACATCCAGAAACGCCACCGGCTTCTCTGGGCCCGAGATCATCCAAGATGGACTGATGCAAAGTGGAAAAGTGTTCTGTGGTCTGACGAGTCCACATTTCAAATTTTTTTTCGGAAATATCGTGTCATCCGGACCAAAGGGGACGTGAACCATCCAGACTGTTATCGACCCAAAGTTGAAAAGCCAGCATGTGTGATGGTATGGGAGTGCATTAGTGCCCAAGGCATGGGTAACTTACACATCTGTGAAGGCACCATTAATGCTGAAAGGTACATACAGCTTTTGGAACAACATATGCTGCCATCTAAGCGCCGTCTTTTTCATGGACGCCCCTGCTTATTTCAGCAAGACAATGCCAAGCCACATTCAGCACGTATTACAACAGTGTGGCTTCGTAAAAAAAAGAGTGCGGATACTTTCCTGGCCCGCCTGCAGTTCAGACCTGTCTCCAATTGAAAATGTGTGGCGCATTATGAAGCGTAAAATAGGACAGCGGAGACCCCGGACTGTTGAAGGACTGAAGCTCTACATAAAACAAGAATGGGAAAGAATTCCACTTTTAAAGCTTCAACAATTAGTTTCCTCAGTTCCCAAACGTTTGAGTGTTGTTAAAAGAAAAGGTGATGTAACACAGTGGTGAACATGCCCTTTCCCAACTACTTTGGCAAATGTTACAGCCATAAAATTCTAAAGTTAATTATTATTTGCAAAACAAAAATAAAGTTTATGAGTTTGAACATCAAATATGTTGTCTTTGTAGCATATTCAACTGAATATGGGTTGAAAACGATTTGCAAATCATTGTATTCTGTTTATATTTACATCTAACACAATTTCCCAACTCATATGGAAACGGGGTTTGTACTGATACCGCACTTTTCTAACTTTTTTTAAGGAACTCAAAGCGCTTTGACAGTATTTCCACATTCACACACTGATGGCCATGCAAGGCCCTAACCAAGACCCATCAGGAGCAAAGGTAAAGTGTCTTGCTCAAGGACACAACGGACGTGACTAGGTTGGTAGAAGGTGGGGATCGAACATGGAACCCTCAGGTTGCTGGCCAACCACACACCCAACCCTCATCCTTCCAGATCATGTTTAGCATCACTCCCACGTGTCTGAGACAACCATCACTTTGAAAAGTTCAACTATTCAAAAAATGTTTTGGCAAACAGGCCGCATGCTGACAATACCAACCAGCAGGCCACGCCCCCACCCTCCAGGGCTTAGTGAGCAGACAGGAAAGACTTGTGGTAGCGGAGCAGGGAGGCGGGTTCAAATGTTGCTATTTGCATTCAGGAAATGTTCAATAATGATTGTAATCAGACACAGTTAATGGACACATTGTCTGTTTTTTTTTTGCGTCATGACAAGCGAGGCTGGATGTTAAATCCTGGGTTCAAAGGTCGTAAAACTGACTTTTTCATGTGTTCATTTGGACTGTAACAGTTTTCAGGACTTCCTGTGTGAATGTTCCCTGTGGAGTCCTTTGTTTAGCTTTTTCTTTTTCACATATAGATCATCTACATCAGGGGTCAGCAACCCAAAATTTTCAAAGAGCCATATTGGACCAAAAACACAAAAATAAATCTGTCTGGAGCCGCAAAAAATGAAAAGCCATATTACATACAGATAGTGTGTCATGAGCTATAAATTGAATTAAAGCTGCAAGCAGCGATGGACGGGACCGACTTTTGCTGGTGTTTCCTGCCTTTACCCATTCAACATATCTTTACCTGCACATTACCTACCTTCCCTGCATCCTGGGGTCACACTGGTGCTTCTTTCTTTCACCCATACACACTGCTGCTTCCTGCCATAACCCAGACAACATATCTTTTACCTGCACAGTACCTACCTTCTCTGTATGCTGGAGTCAAACTGGTGCCTCCTTCTTTCACCCAGTCAACATATCTTTACCTTCACAGTACCTACCTTCTCTGTATCCTGGAGTCAAACTGGTGCCTCCTTCTTTCACCCAGTCAACATATCTTTACCCGCACAGTACCTACCTTCTCTGCATTGTGTGGTCACGCTGGTGCTTCCTGCTTTTAAGCAGCCATCTTCAGACGGCAGCAGCGCAGCAGCAGCAGCGCAGCAGTTCTTTGAAGGCTCCTGAAATAAAAACCGGAGCAGTTAGAAAAACTCTTTTAATCAGAAGGGTTCAATCTCTTTCCTGTGCGAGTTTGAAGCCGACACAACACACGCGCTCAGAGGAGATAATGTTTGAAAAAAGGTGACGGGTTTTTAAAAAACTTTTGTTTAGAAGGGGTAATTGCCAACTTCCTGTTGATTTTTGCTGAAGGATGTCAACTAATGAAATGTAGGTCTAAGTGAGACCTACATAGACGTTTTTGTTTCATGTCAGTACGACGTTTTGTCTGTGTTTTCTTCCCAAGAGCAGTTTTGTCGGTGTTTTATTCCTAGGGGGCGTTAGAGCGCAATTTTGAGTTTTGGGGTTTGTTTTTTTTATTAGATTGCAATTTTTGCCAGTCCTGATGTGTGTGTTAAATTTGGTGAGTTTCGAAGCATTTTAAGGGGGTCAAATTACAGCTCAAAGAGGAGGTGGTATAATAATAATAAAACCTTACAAATAAAATAGGGTCCTCTGTCTCAAAGGGACATTCGGTCCCTAATTATGAGGACTTAAAGGAAACCAAATGAGCTCCAATATAGCTACAAATGAGACATAATGATGCAATATGTACATACAGCTAGCCTAAGTAGCATGTTAGCATCGATTAGCTTGCAGTCATGCAGTGACCAAATATGTCTGATTAGCACTCCACACAAGTCAATAACATCAACAAACCTCACCTTTGTGCATTCATGCACAACATTAAAAGTTTGGTGGACAAAATGAGACAAAATGAGAAGTGGCTTAAAATATGTCGTAGAAAGTTATACATGTAAACAAACTAGGATGAGTTCAAGGACCGCCAAAATCAGTAGGACAAAACGGTGCTCGCCAAATACTAGAATCAGTGAAGCATGTTTAATACAAACAGTGTGCTTTATAACAATTAGGGAGGTTTGTGTCATGTTTGTCCTCCCAAAGAAACCAAAAAATGTTTTTTTCCCCTCATCTTTTTCCATTTTTCATATATTTTTGAAAAAGCTCCAGAGAGCCACTAGGGCGGCGCTAAAGAGCCGCGGGTTGCCGACCCCCGATCTTCATCAACAATATGCTTGACCTGAGTGGCTGCACAGGGCAGGTAAAAAAAAAAAAGACATATCAAAAAAATAAAAACAAAAACAAAATCAAACAACCCCAAAAAAAAATCGATGTATCATTTATTTATTTATTTTTTTAAATCAATCTATAATTGTAAAAAAAAAAAAACAAGCATCATGCTTCATTTGAAAAAAAATATATATTTTAATCTTTTTGACACCCTGGGTTTTAGATTTGCTTTTGTTGAAAATGTCTACTGTTTTTCTGGACTACACAATAAGAGAGAAGAAACGTTGCATGTCTTAGAAATCATCAAATATTAAGAAATTTTGGATATTTTCTTCAGTTCACAAAATAAGAAAAAATATATTTTACCTATTTTCTGCATATTGTCCTTTTTTGACAATCTTTTGTATTACTACCCTTATTTATCATGTTGTTTAAAATGTTATTATTGTGTATATTTACTCCATTGTACTTTTACGTCTGTGTTTTATTTTAAAAAAAATGTTTTAATCGATTTATATTCATTGAAAAAATTAAGCATCGCGATTCATTTAAAAAATCGTTTTCTTTGTATTTGACACCCCAAGTTTTAGATTTGCTTTTGTTTAAAATGTCTGTTGTTTTTCTGGACTGCACAATAAGAGAGAAACTTTGGGTTGGGGTTAGATGCTAAATGCTAAATGCTAAGGAAAAATTAAAATCCTGCTCCTGGTTCATGTTGCCATCACACAAATAACACATTTTTGCATTTTGTATGAACATATTTCCATGTTTGTGTTTTTCTGGGGGAAAAAACAGCACAAAATTTAATGCTATGGTAATATTTTCATGGAAATCAATCCTGTTAACATTATATTAGAAATCATCAAATATTAAGAAATTGTGGTATTTTCCTCAGGTCACAAAATTAAAAAAAAATAAAAAAATACTTTTGTGCATATTGTCCTCTTTATTACTACCCTTATGTTGTTTAAAATATGTTAATATTGTGTAATATTGTATAATATTATTCTTTCTTTTACTCCATTTTACTTTTCATGTTTGTGTTTTGTTTTGTTCTTTTTTATTATTATTACAAATTGTTGATAAAAATGGTCATAATGGTCCTCACACTATTATGTTAGATCCACTATGGACTGGACTCTCACTATTATGTTAGATCCACTATGGACTGGACTCTCACTATTATGTTAGATCCACTATGGACTGGACTCTCACTATTATGTTAGATCGACTTTGGACTGGACTCTCACACTATTATGTTAGATCCACTATGGACTGGACTCTCACACTATTATGTTAAATCCACTATGGACTGGACTCTCATTATTATGTTAGATCCACTATGGACTGGACTCTCACACTTTGATGTTAGATCCACCATGGACTGGACTCTCACACTATTATGTTAGATCCACTATGGACTGGACTCTCACTATTATGTTAGATCCACTATGGACTGGACTCTCACTATTATGTTAGATCCACTATGGACTGGACTCTCACACTATTATGTTAGATCCACTATGGACTGGACTCTCACACTATTATGTTAGATCCACTATGGACTGGACTCTCACTATTATGTTAGATCCACTATGGACTGGACTCTCACTATTATGTTAGATCCACTATGGACTGGACTCTCACTATTATGTTAGATCCACTATGGACTGGACTCTCATTATTATGTTAGATCCACTATGGACTGGACTCTCACAGTATTATGTTAGATCCACTATGGACTGGACTCTCACTATTATGTTAGATCCACTATGGACTGGACTCTCACACTATTATGTTAGATCCACTATGGACTGGACTCTCACTATTATGTTAGATCCACTATGGACTGGACTCTCACACTATTATGTTAGATCCACTATGGACTGGACTCTCACACTATTATGTTGGATCCACTATGGACTGGACTCTCACACTATTATGTTAGATCCACTATGGACTGGACTCTCACACTATTATGTTAGATCCACTATGGACTGGACTCTCACACTATTATGTTATATCCACTATGGACTGAACTCTCACTATTATGTTAGATCCACTATGGACTGGACTCTCACTATTATGTTAGATCCACTATGGACCGGACTCTCACACTATTATGTTGGATCCACTATGGACTGGACTCTCACACTATTATGTTAGATCCACTATGGACTGGACTCTCACACTATTATGTTAGATCCACTATGGACTGGACTCTCACACTATTATGTTAGATCCACTATGGACTGAACTCTCACTATTATGTTAGATCCACTATGGACTGGACTCTCACTATTATGTTAGATCCACTATGGAATGGACTCTCACTATTATGTTAGATCCACTATGGACTGGACTCTCTCACTATTATGTTAGATCCACTATGGACTGGACTCTCACACTATTATGTTAGATCCATGACTGCTCCTCCTAGTCTTGAGTACAACAAAGACTCTTACCTGGACTTTGTTCTCCAATTTCCTACATCATGGGGCCACAGCCGCCGCAGTCAAGCGGAGTTCCTGACCAAAGTCCTCGAGCATTGAAGACCAGAAGACCAGGCGAGGAGGCAGGCTGAAATAGCAGCCAGATTGGCAACTGCAAGCAGGTACGCCAGGCTGCCAATCAAACACAGGTGAGGGGGAAACAGGAAATGGAAATGACAGGAAACAAACACCAAATAAGGCGACACAAACAGAAGCGGAGTGACAGATGGTCACAGTCATGGTGAGGTTGCTATTGCGACACCCAGTGGACACATTTAGAACAGCAGTTTCTCTTATACATAAAAAAATGCAGCTTATTTTTACACTTTAAACTCATTTTATGTTTAAATAATCCTGCTTTAAATAGAAACAAAGTGACACAAGTTGACCGACAAAAGTAAAACCTGTTGAAAAACTACCATATACTTTTTTATGTTTTTATTTTACATTTTAGAATTGTATTTATTGGAGAATTACTTGCAAACAGATTGTTTATTTTATTTAAAAGCTACATTTTACGTTTTGGACTTGGTTCCCTTATTGTACTTCAGAAGAACTGAACAGTGGACCTACAGGTGAGCTGCGTACTGCGTCCTTACATTCCAAGTAAACATTCACAGCAGGTCGCTGTTGCAAAATGGGGCAGTGGTTTTATTAGCAAACACTCCATCACTTCCAAAATGAAACCACACAAAGCTTCGGTGTGGTGCGTTGAAGTGATGGGACCAAGCAGAGATCACTTTAATACCACAGCCCATCTCGATATCGTCATGGTTGGCAGTTGTCTCGGCCCACTTGAGGCCACTTCCACACAAACATAGAAGTTACACAGTATGTTGGTCTGCTGTTTAGTCTTATAGTTCATGGACTATGACGTCATACAAACACTCTTTTAGTGCATGCTTGTCTCAAAGAAATCAGCACTCATGAATGGATAAGAAATATAATCTGTAATATAAAATAATAATAATAATTACTTGTGTTAAGTTTTCAATACATAAGATAATGTTGCACATTTCTCACATCACAAGTCAATAAGTTGTGTTTTACGCACACCGAAGTGTTTGAAGATCTCCGGTTTCTTTGGACAACAAACTCATTTGCCAAAATGCATAGAAAATGAGCATGCATACATACATACATACATACACACATATATATATATATATATATATATATATATATATATATATATATATATTTATACATGTGTATCTATAAGTGTGTGATTATATATATATATATATATATATATATATATATATATATATATATATACATACATACACATACAAACACACACACATACATACATGTTTATCATGTATATATATATGTACGTATATGTGTGTGTGTATATACACACACACATATACATACATATGTATATATACACACATATACATACATATGTATACACACACACACACACACACACACACACACACACATAAAAATACATACATACATTAATAAGCCTTTTATTATTTTAATATTGCTGATTAAGGCATACAGCTTAAGAAAATTCAATAATCCTATCTCCAAAATTTTAAATATTTCCTTAGATCAAGTTAAAGAAAAAAGATTTATAACAGCAAAACAAAATCAAACATTTGAAAATGTCAATTAATGCACTCAGTACTTGGTTGGGAATTGTTTAGCAGGGATTACTGCATCAATGCGGCGTGGCATGGAGGCAATCGGCCTGTGGCATTGCTGAGGTGTTATGGATGCCCAGGATGCTTCAATAGAAGCCTTCAGCTCATTTGCATTATTGGGTCTGGTGTCTTTCAGCTTCTTCTTCACAATACCCCACAAATTCTCTATGAGGTTCAGGTCAGGGGAGTTAGCAGGCCAATGGAGGACAGTAATGCCATGGTCAGTACACCAGTTACTGCTGGTTTTGGAACTGTGAGCAGGTGCCAGATCATGCTGGAAAATTAAATCATCATCTCCATAGAGCTTTGCAACAGATGGAAGCATGCACACAGCTGCATTAACTCTGGACTTGATGAAACACAGTGGATCAAAACCAGCAGCTGACATGGCTCCCCAAACCATTGCTGACTGAGGGAACTTCCGTTGTCTAGAGTTCAGGAGTGGCTTGACCATGGGAATACGGCTATTGAAGCTGTATCTGTTGAAAAGCTTTATGAAGATGATGATTTCATTTTCCAGCATGATCTGGCACCTGCCCACAGTGCCAAAACTAGCAGTAACTGGTGTATTGACCATGGCATTACTGTCCTCCATTGGCCTGAAAACTCCCCTGACCTAAACCCCATAGAGAAGTTGTGGGGTATTGTGAAGAAGAAGCTGAAAGACACCAGACCCAAATGAGCTGAAGGCCGCTATTGAAGCATCCTGGGCATCCATAACACTTCAGCAATGCCACAGGCCAATTGCCTTCATGCCACGCCGCATTGATGCAGTAATCCCTGCTAAAGTATTCCCAACCAAGTACTGAGTGCATTAATTGACATTTTCAAATGTTTGATTTTGTTTTGCAGTTATAAATCTTTTTTTACTTGGTATGAGGAAATATTCACATTTTTTTAAATAGGATTTTTGAGTTAAATTAATAAAAGGCTTGCAATATTTCAGTTGGTGTGGAATGAATCCAGAATGTATGACATTTTCATGTTTTTAGTTGCATTACGGAAAATAAAGGACTTTATCACAATATTCAAATTTTTTGAGACAGTCTTGTGTATATATATATATATATATATATATATATATATATATATATATATATACATATATACACATATACATACATATATATATATATATATATGTGTTTATATATATATATATATATATATATATATATATATATATATATATATATATATATATATATATAAATAAATAAATACACATGTTTACAATAAACAGTGTATGTGCGTTTGTGTGGACATAGCCTAAGAATTGTGTTAAACTAACTCATCTCACTCACTTTGTCTTCAACATTCAAGGCAAGGATTTATAGTAAATACAGAACTAGAAAGCACACACACAGTAAGAACTGCATCTTAATTTAAAAAAAAAACAAAACCACATTGTGTTTTGTGATCTCACAGACTGGTGTCGGCCGTCTTCATGGTGGGTGTGCTGACAAAGTTGGGCAGTGGTGTGGTGTCTGGCTGGGCGTCCCTGCAGAACAACACCGCAGGGTTCTTACAGGCCCACATTGCAACTTCCCCCCCGACTCCCTTGCCAGGACTGGAACTGGACAGCCTGCCGCTCCCGTGCATCCCCGCCCGGGTCACGTGGCGATCCCGGATCTTCTCCACTCGGTTCAGGCCCATCTCTCGGTTCCGGGCGTGCCCGGACAAGTACGGGGCGATGTTCCTGGTCCGGTAGCCCTCCTCTCGATTGCGCCCCAGCAGCATGGAGATGTTGGGGTTCCTCAGGGCGTAGATCAGAGGATTGACGGCGCCGTTCGCCCACGCCAGCCAGACGGCCAAGGTGTCGAGCGCCGGACTGAAGGTGTAGTCTCCTAGGGCCGTGATCAGCCCCAGTAAACAATACGGCCCCCAACAGAAGATGATGAAAACGATCATGATGAGAACGGTGGTCGCCGTGCGCATCTCGCTGTAGAAGCGCAGCAGGTAAGCGTACGTGGTCACCGGCCGGACTCGGATTTCCGAGAGGCGGACGGTCTTGCCGATGTTGTAGTGGCAGAAGCACATGAGGGAGAAGGGCAGGATGAAACACAGGATTATAAGAGAGACGCTGTACACCTTGCCCATGTGGGAGGTTCCAGAGTGGAACACGTACATGCAGTGGTAGAAACCCTGCTTGTGGATTTCCTTTGGCCTTTGCAAGACCAGATACCACGGAAGGGAGCAAACCACCGCCGTCAGCCACACCGCCGTCAACAACCGAATGGCCCTGCGTCGCCCGATTTTAGCCTGCGGCTGTCGGACTATGGCGTAGTACCGGTCGAAGGAGATCAGGGTCATGGTCAGGGCGGACACGATCCCAAAGCAGGTGTTGAAAACCCCGTTGACCACGCAGAAGCAGTCCCCGAACATCCAGACGCCGTCCTTGCTGAAGAGCATGACGAAGGAGAAGGGCAGGCAGAGGACGGCGGTGAGGAAGTCGGACAGCGACAGGGACATGATGAAGGCGTTGGTCACGGTCTGCAGCTGCCGGTGTTTGACGATGACCACCAGGACCGCCAAGTTGCCCAGGCTGGAGAGCAGGAAGATGGAGAGGAGCACCAGGGCCTGAGCCGCCACCAGGAAACCTTTCAGGACGGTGTTGATCTCGGCCGCGGTCAGCACGAACGGCGTCGGCGCCTCGCCGCCTCTTGGGGCCTGGAACCCGCTTAGGTTTCCACTGGTGAAGGCGGTGGCCTCCGGAGTGGTGGTCACGAGGCTACTGACTGAGGAAACTACCCTACAAAGAAAAGATCACATCAGTTCAAGTGCAGTCCCACCTATGACCTACCATTTGAAATTGAAGTGTGTTGGGGTCACTGTCCAGTTTGAACACCCAACTGCGCCACGGACCCAACCTCCAGGTGGATCACTTTGGAGGTAATCCTTCCTTTTCATTGTCCCATTTAAAGCACCAGTTCTATTGGCAGCAAAACAGGCCCAGAGCATAATACTACCACCACCATGCTTGACGGTAGGATTGGTGTTCCTTTGTTTAAAGACCTCACCGTTTCTCCTCCAAACATATTGTTGGGTATTGTGGCCAAACAGCTCCATTTCTGTTTCATCTGACCACAGAACTTTCCTCCAGAAGGTCTTATCTTTGTCCATGTGATCAGCAGCAGACTTTAGACCAGCCTTAAGTTGTGGCTTCTGGACCAAGGGCTTCCTTCTTGCATGGGAGCCTCTCAGTCCATGGCCGTGCTTGACTGTGGACACTGACGCCTGTGTTCCAGCAGCTTCCAAGTCATTGCAGACCTGCTTTTTGGTGGTTCTCCTTTGACCGTTGCGGTCTACACGTATGTCTTATGTGTGACTGCCATCATATTGCAGTCTACATGTATCTCTTATGTGTGACTGCCATCATATTGCAGTCTGCACGTATCTCTTATGTGTGACTACCATCATATTGCAGTCTACACGTATCTCTTATGTGTGACTGCCATCATATTGCAGTCCACTCACATCTCTTATGTGTGACTGCCATCATATTGCAGTCGACACGTATCTCTTGTGTGACTGCCTTCATATTGCACTCTACACATATCTCGTATGTGTGACTGCCATCATATTGCACTCTACTCGTATCTCTTATGTGTGACTGCCATCATATTGCAGTCTACACGTATCTCTTATGTGTGACTGCCATCATATTGCAGTCTACACGTATCGCATATGTGTGACTGCCATCATATTGCAGTCTGCACGTATCTCTTATGTGTGACTGCCATCATATTGCAGTCTACACGTATCTCTTATGTGTGACTGCCATCATATTGCAGTCCACTCACATCTCTTATGTGTGACTGCCATCATATTGCAGTCTACACGTATCGCATATGTGTGACTGCCATCATATTGCAGTCTGCACGTATCTCTTATGTGTGACTACCATCATATTGCAGTCTACACGTATCGCATATGTGTGACTGCCATCATATTGCACTCTACTCGTATCTCTTGTGTGACTGCCATCATATTGCAGTCTACACGTATCTTTTATGTGTGACTGCCATCATATTGCAGTCCATTCACATCTCTTATGTGTGACTGCCATCATATTGCAGTCCATTCACATCTCTTATGTGTGACTGCCATCATATTGCAGTCGACACGTATCTCTTGTGTGACTGCCTTCATATTGCACTCTACACATATCTCGTATGTGTGACTGCCATCATATTGCACTCTACTCGTATCTCTTATGTGTGACTGCCATCATATTGCAGTCTACACGTATCTCTTATGTGTGACTCCCATCATATTGCAGTCTACACGTATCGCATATGTGTGACTGCCATCATATTGCAGTCTGCACGTATCTCTTATGTGTGACTGCCATCATATTGCAGTCTACACGTATCGCATATGTGTGACTGCCATCATATTGCAGTCTGCACGTATCTCTTATGTGTGACTACCATCATATTGCAGTCTACACGTATCGCATATGTGTGACTGCCATCATATTGCACTCTACTCGTATCTCTTATGTGTGACTGCCATCATATTGCAGTCTACACGTATCGCATATGTGTGACTGCCATCATATTGCAGTCTACACGTATCTCTTATGTGTGACTGCCATCATATTGCATTTCCCAAGTATTTCTTATGTGTGACTGCCATCATTTTGCAGTCCACACATATTGTGTATATGTGACTGCCATCATATTGCAGTTTACACACATTTCTTATGTGTGACTGCCATCATGTTGCAGTCGACACGTATCTCTTATGTGTGACTGCCATCATGTTGCAGTCGACACGTATTTCTTATGTGTGACTGCATTCATATTGCAGTCCACACATGTGTATATGTGACTGCCATCATAATGCAGTTTACACACATCTCTTATGTGTGACTGCCATCACATTGCAGTCGACAAGTATGTTGTATGTGTGACTGCCATCATATTGCAGTCCAAACATATCGTGTATATGTGACTGCCATTATATTGCAGTCCACACGTATCTCTTATGTGTGACTACCATCATATTGCAGTCCCCACGTATTTCTTATGTGTGACTGCCATCATATTGCAGTCCACACATATTGTGTATATGTGACTGCCATCATATTGCAGTTTACACACATCTTTTATGTGTGACTGCCATCACATTGCAGTCGACAAGTATGTTGTATGTGTGACTGCCATCATATTGCAGTCCAAACATATCGTGTATATGTGACTACCATCATATTGCAGTCTACACATATCTCTTATATGTGACTGCCATCATATTGCAGTCTGCACGCATCTCTTATGTGTGACTGCCATTTACTGGTCACACCTATTATTACAACGTGTGCCATATAAAATAGCTTTGAGGTCAGTAAACACAACCAGAATCTTTCCGGATTTTAAGTGCGCCTTGTAGTGTGAAAACTAAGGTAAGTGTAGAGTTGTACTCCATGGTTCTACTAAATGGTTGCATGCTGGAGAAGGACAGTGGAGAGAATTACCTTGACACGTCAACTATTGCTTGTCTGGTGGTGCTCAAAAGGGACATGTCACTGGAGTTGCCGCTGCCCCAGGGGACACTGCCAGCAGGGGGTTCCATGGACGAGGTCGGCTTTTTGTCCACCATCACTGACGGTCCTCTTCATCCAACACAGCAGTGTCACAATCCAAGTGAAAAATAACAAGTCAGGCCATTGTTTTAACACAGTTTTACAAGGTTAGCATCTAGAAGGTTCTATTGACCATGTGTGTCATCTTCTGTTTGCGCTCATTGAATGCGACCCGTGGGATTTATCAGTCATAAAACATGCATATGAATTTCGGGAAAACCGGGAACGTTTCTAGTTCCTAAACAAACTTGTTTTTTTTTACCTGACTAAGAAACATTTTTAGACAGTGGAATGGTTGAAATGGGATGACAACAAGAAAGGGTAGTCAAACAAAGAAGGTTGGAAATAGGGTTAAAAACAACAACAAAAACAAGAATTCCTGGAAATGTGTTGAAGGTGTAAAAATGTTAGTTTGAATGTCCAGGATGAGTGGAATGTGTTGAAGGTGGAATGGTTTGAACAGGTTGAAAAATGTGGGAATTGTGCAACTTGGAAAAATGTCCCATTCATTAAAATGGGAACTTACTGGAAATTTGGGGAAAATCTGAATATTTTTGGAAAATTGATGAGAGCATTAATGAGCTGAATTGGTTGGTGTTGGAATTGTTTAATTTGGTCAAGAAATGTTGAAGTAGTAACAGTGTTTTTAATTGGAAAATGGTATTACGGAATTTCGGGAAAACTGGGAATGTTTCTAGTTCCTAAACCAACTTGTTTATTTTGTCCTGACTAAGACGAATGTTTAAGACAGTGGAATGGTTGAAATGGGATGAAAAAAGAGAAAAGGGGTAGTCAAACAAAGAAGGTTGGAAATAGGGTTATAAAAACAAAACAAAACAAAACGAAAATTCCTGGAAATTTGTGGAAGGTGTAAAAATGTTAGTTTGAATGTCCAGGATGAGTGGAATGTGTTGATGTTGGAATGGTTTGAACAGGTTGAAAAATCTGGGAATTGTGCAACTTGGAAAAATGTCCCATTCATTTCAATGGGAACTTTATGGAAATTTGGGGGAAATCTGTTTTGTTTTGTTTTTTAATGATTAGGAGCATGAATGTCTTGAGGAAAATGAATTGTTTGAATCAGTCAAGAAATGTTGAAGTTTTTTAATTGAGAAATTGTATAATAAAATTTTGGGAAAACCAGGAATGTTTCTAGTTCCTAAACCAACTTGTTTTTTTTTTGTCCTGACTAAGAAACATTTTCAGACAATGGAACGGTTGAAATGGGATGACAAAAAGAAGAGGGGAAGTTAAACAAAGAAGGTTGGAAATAGGGTAAAAAAAAAAAAAAAGGAATTCCTGGAATTTTGTTGAACGTGGAAGAATGGTAGTTTATACAATTTCTCAATTAAAAAACGTCAAAATATCTTGACCAGTTTAAACAATTCCAACACCAACCAATTCAGCTCATTCAGGACATTCATGCTCCTAATCATTTTCTAAAAATAAAAAATAAAAATAAAAATCCAGATTTTCCCCAAATTTCCAGGAAGTTCCCATTGAAATGAATTGGAGATGTTTCCAACTTGCACAATTCCCACATCCTTCAACTTATTCCAGCCATTCCACCGTCAACACATTCCACTCATCCTGGACATTCAAACTAACATTTTTACACCATCAACAAATTTCCAGGAATTCTTGTTTTTGTTTTTTTTAACCCTATTTCCAACCTTCTTTGTTTGACTACCCCTTTTCTTGTTGTCATCCCATTTCAACTGTTCCACTGTCTAAAATGTTGTCTTAATCAGGACAAAAAAAAAAAAAGTTGGTTTAGGAACTACAACATTTACCGTTTTTCCTGAAAATCCTTTATACAATTTTTCAATCGAAAAACTGTTACTACTTCAACATTTCTTGACCGATTTAAACAATTCCAACACCAACCAATTCAGCTCATTCAATACATTCATGCTGCTAATCATTTCTGAAAAAACTCAGATTTTCCCCAAATTACCAGGAAGTTCCCATTGGAATGAATGGGACATTTTTCCAAGTTGCACATGTCCCACATTTTTTCACCCTGTTAAAACCATTCCACCTTCAACATATCCTGGACATTCAAACTACAATTTTTCCACATTCAACAAATTTCCTGTTCGTTTTTGTTTTTAACCCTATTTCCAACCTTCTTTGTTTGACTACCCCTCTTCTTGTTGTCATCCCATTTCTACCGTTCCACTGTCTAAAAATGTTTCTTAGTCAGGACCAAAAAACAAGTTGGTTCAGGAACTAGAAACATTCCCGGTTTTCCCGAAATCCCATTATACAAATTCTCAATTTAAAAAACTGTTACTACTTCAACATTTCTTGACCGATTTCAACAATTCCAACACCAACTAATTCAGCTCATTCAGGACATTCATGCTGCTAATCATTTTCCTAAAAATCTAGATTTTCTCCAAATTTCCAGGAAGTTCCCATTGAAATGAATGGGACATTTTTCCAAGTTGCACAATTCCCACATTTTTCAACCTGTTGTAACCATTCCACCTTCAACACATTGCAAGTAAGACTGGACATTCTCAGTAAGACTGGACATTACGAGTAAAAACTGGACATTCCAAGTCAGAGAGGACATTCCCAGTAAGACTGGACATTCCCAGTAAGACTGGACATTACAAGTAAAACTGGACATTCCAAGTCAGAGAGGACATTCCCAGTAAGACTGGACATTACCAGTAAGACTGGACATTCCCAGTAAGACTGGACATTCCCAGTAAGACTGGACATTCCAAGTCAGAGAGGACATTCCCAGTCAGAGAGGACATTCCCAGTCAGAGAGGACATTCCCAGTAAGACTGGACATTACCAGTAAGACTGGACATTCCCAGTAAGACTGGACATTACCAGTCAGAGAGGACATTCCAAGTCAGAGAGGACATTCCCAGTAAGACTGGACATTCCCAGTAAGACTGGACATTCCCAGTAAGACTGGACATTCCCAGTAAGACTGGACATTCTCAGTAAGAGTGGACATTCTCAGTAAGAGTGGACATGTCCCATTAAGACTGGACATTCCCAGTCAGACTGGACATTACGAGTAAAAACTGGACATTCCAAGTCAGAGAGGACATTCCCAGTAAGACTGGACATTCCCAGTAAGACTGGACATTCCAAGTAAAACTGGACATTCCAAGTCAGAGAGGACATTCCCAGTAAGACTGGACATTACCAGTAAGACTGGACATTCCCAGTCAGAGAGGACATTCCAAGTCAGAGAGGACATTCCCAGTCAGAGAGGACATTCCCAGTCAGAGAGGACATTCCCAGTAAGACTGGACATTCCCAGTAAGACTGGACATTCCAAGTCAGAGAGGACATTCCCAGTAAGACTGGACATTCCCAGTAAGACTGGACATTCCCAGTCAGAGAGGACATTCCCAGTCAGAGAGGACATTCCCAGTAAGACTGGACATTCCTAGTAAGACTGGACATTCCCAGTAAGACTGGACATTCCCAATAAGACTGGACCTTCCAAGTAAGACTGGACATTACCAGTAAGACTGGACATTCCCAGTAAGACTGGACATTCTCAGTAAGAGTGGACATGTCCCATTAAGACTGGACATTCCCAGTAAGACTGGACATTACGAGTAAAAACTGGACATTCCAAGTCAGAGAGGACATTCCCAGTAAGACTGGACATTCCCAGTAAGACTGGACATTCCAAGTAAAACTGGACATTCCAAGTCAGAGAGGACATTCCCAGTAAGACTGGACATTACCAGTAAGACTGGACATTCCCAGTAAGACTGGACATTCCAAGTCAGAGAGGACATTCCCAGTCAGAGAGGACATTCCCAGTAAGACTGGACATTCCCAGTAAGACTGGACATTCCCAGTAAGACTGGACATTACCAGTAAGACTGGACATTCCAAGTCAGAGAGGACATTCCCAGTAAGACTGGACATTCCCAGTAAGACTGGACATTCCCAGTCAGAGAGGACATTCCCAGTAAGACTGGACATTCCAAGTAAGACTGGACATTCCCAGTAAGACTGGACATTCCCAGTAAGAGTGGACATGTCCCATTAAGACTGGACATTCCCATTAAGACTGGACATTCCCAGTAAGACTGGACATTACGAGTAAAAACTGGACATTCCAAGTCAGAGAGGACATTCCCAGTAAGACTGGACATTCCCAGTAAGACTGGACATTCCCAGTAAGACTGGACATTCCCAGTCAAAGAGGACATTCCCAGTCAGAGAGGACATTCCCAGTAAGACTGGACATTCCCAGTAAGACTGGACATTCCCAATAAGACTGGACCTTCCAAGTAAGACTGGACATTCCCAGTAAGACTGGACATTCCCAGTAAGAGTGGACATGTCCCATTAAGACTGGACATTCCCATTAAGACTGGACATTCCCAGTAAGACTGGACATTACGAGTAAAAACTGGACATTCCAAGTCAGAGAGGACATTCCCAGTAAGACTGGACATTCCCAGTAAGACTGGACATTCCAAGTAAAACTGGACATTCCAAGTCAGAGAGGACATTCCCAGTAAGACTGGACATTACCAGTAAGACTGGACATTCCCAGTAAGACTGCACATTCCCAGTAAGACTGGACATTCCCAGTCAGAGAGGACATTCCCAGTCAGAGAGGACATTCCCAGTAAGACTGAACATTCCCAGTAAGACTGGACATTCCCAATAAGACTGGACCTTCCAAGTAGGACTGGACATTACCAGTAAGACTGGACATTCCAAGTCAGAGAGGACATTCCCAGTAAGACTGGACATTCCAAGTAAGACTGGACCTTCCAAGTAAGACTGGACATTCCAAGTAAGACTGGACATTCCCAGTAAGACTGGACATTCCAAGTAAGACTGGACCTTCCCAGTAAGACTGGACATTCCAAGTAAGACTGGACCTTCCAAGTAAGACTGGACATTACCAGTAAGACTGGACATTCCAAGTCAGAGAGGACATTCCCAGTAAGACTGGACATTCCAAGTCAGAGAGGACATTCCCAGTAAGACTGGACATTCCAAGTAAGACTGGACCTTCCAAGTAAGACTGGACATTCCAAGTAAGACTGGACATTCCAAGTAAGACTGGACATTCCAAGTCAGAGAGGACATTCCCAGTAAGACTGGACATTCCAAGTAAGACTGGACCTTCCAAGTAAGACTGGACATTCCAAGTAAGACTGGACCTTCCCAGTAAGACTGGACCTTCCAAGTAAGACTGGACCTTCCAAGTAAGACTGGACATTACCAGTAAGACTGGACCTTCCAAGTAAGACTGGACATTCCCAGTAAGACTGGACATTCCAAGTCAGAGAGGACATTCCCAGTAAGACTGGACCTTCCAAGTAAGACTGGACATTCCCAGTAAGACTGGACATTCCCAGTAAGACTGGACATTCCCAGTAAGACTGGACATTCCAAGTCAGAGAGGACATTCCCAGTAAGACTGGACATTCCAAGTAAGACTGGACCTTCCAAGTAAGACTGGACATTCCCAGTAAGACTGGACATTCCAAGTAAGACTGGACCTTCCAAGTAAGACTGGACATTCCCAGTAAGACTGGACCTTCCAAGTAAGACTGGACATTCCAAGTAAGACTGGACCTTCCAAGTAAGAGTGGACATGTCCCAGTAAGACTGGACATTCCCAGTAAGACTGGACATTCCAAGTAAGACTGGACATTCCAAGTAAGACTGGACCTTCCAAGTAAGACTGGACATTACCAGTAAGACTGGACATTCCAAGTAAGACTGGACATTACGAGTAAAAACTGGACATTCCAAGTCAGAGAGGACATTCCCAGTAAGACTGGACATTCCCAGTAAGACTGGACATTCCAAGTAAAACTGGACATTCCAAGTCAGAGAGGACATTCCCAGTAAGACTGGACATTACCAGTAAGACTGGACATTCCCAGTAAGACTGGACATTCCCAGTAAGACTGGACATTCCAAGTCAGAGAGGACATTCCCAGTCAGAGAGGACATTCCCAGTAAGACTGGACATTCCCAGTAAGACTGGACATTCCAAGTCAGAGAGGACATTCCCAGTAAGACTGGACATTCCCAGTAAGACTGGACATTCCCAGTCAGAGAGGACATTCCCAGTAAGACTGGACATTCCCAGTAAGACTGGACATTCCCAGTAAGACTGGACATTCCCAATAAGACTGGACCTTCCAAGTAAGACTGGACATTACCAGTAAGACTGGACATTCTCAGTAAGCGTGGACATTCTCAGTAAGAGTGGACATGTCCCATTAAGACTGGACATTCCCAGTAAGACTGGACATTACGAGTAAAAACTGGACATTCCAAGTCAGAGAGGACATTCCCAGTAAGACTGGACATTCCCAGTAAGACTGGACATTCCAAGTCAGAGAGGACATTACCAGTAAGACTGGACATTACCAGTAAGACTGGACATTCCCAGTAAGACTGGACATTCCCAGTAAGAGAGGACATTCCCAGTCAGAGAGGACATTCCCAGTCAGAGAGGACATTCCCAGTCAGAGAGGACATTCCCAGTAAGACTGGACATTACCAGTAAGACTGGACATTCCCAGTAAGACTGGACATTACCAGTAAGACTGGACATTCCAAGTCAGAGAGGACATTCCCAGTAAGACTGGACATTCCCAGTAAGACTGGACATTACCAGTAAGACTGGACATTCCAAGTCAGAGAGGACATTCCCAGTCAGAGAGGACATTCCCAGTAAGACTGGGCATTCCCAGTAAGACTGGACATTCCCAGTAAGACTGGACATTCCCAATAAGACTGGACCTTCCAAGTAAGACTGGACATTACCAGTAAGACTGGACATTACCAGTAAGACTGGACATTCCAAGTCAGAGAGGACATTCCCAGTAAGACTGGACATTCCCAGTAAGACTGGACATTCCCAGTAAGACTGGACCTTCCAAGTAAGACTGGACCTTCCAAGTAAGACTGGACCTTCCCAGTAAGACTGGACATTCCCAGTAAGACTGGACATTCCCAGTAAGACTGGACATTCCCAGTAAGACTGGACATTCCCAGTAAGACTGGACATTACCAGTAAGACTGGACCTTCCAAGTAAGACTGGACATTACCAGTAAGACTGGACCTTCCAAGTAAGACTGGACATTCCCAGTAAGACTGGACATTCCAAGTCAGAGAGGACATTCCCAGTAAGACTGGACATTCCAAGTAAGACTGGACCTTCCAAGTAAGACTGGACATTCCAAGTCAGAGAGGACATTCCCAGTAAGACTGGACATTCCCAGTAAGACTGGACATTCCAAGTAAGACTGGACCTTCCAAGTAAGACTGGACATTCCAAGTAAGACTGGACATTCCCAGTAAGACTGGACCTTCCAAGTAAGACTGGACCTTCCAAGTAAGACTGGACCTTCCAAGTAAGACTGGACATTACCAGTAAGACTGGACATTCCCAGTAAGACTGGACATTCCCAGTAAGACTGGACCTTCCAAGTAAGACTGGACCTTCCAAGTAAGACTGGACATTCCCAGTAAGACTGGACATTCCCAGTAAGACTGGACATTCCAAGTCAGAGAGGACATTCCCAGTAAGACTGGACATTCCAAGTAAGACTGGACATTCCCAGTAAGACTGGACATTCCAAGTAAGACTGGACCTTCCAAGTAAGACTGGACATTCCCAGTAAGACTGGACCTTCCAAGTAAGACTGGACATTCCAAGTAAGACTGGACATTCCAAGTAAGACTGGACCTTCCAAGTAAGAGTGGACCTTCCAAGTAAGAGTGGACATTCCCAGTAAGACTGGACCTTCCAAGTAAGACTGGACATTCCAAGTAAGACTGGACATTCCCAGTAAGACTGGACCTTCCAAGTAAGACTGGACATTCCAAGTAAGACTGGACATTCCAAGTAAGACTGGACCTTCCAAGTAAGAGTGGACATTCCCAGTAAGACTGGACATTCCCAGTAAGACTGGACATTCCAAGTAAGACTGGACATGTCCCAGTAAGACTGGACATGTCCCAGTAAGACTGGACATTCCAAGTAAGACTGGACCTTCCAAGTAAGAGTGGACATTCCCAGTAAGACTGGACCTTCCAAGTAAGACTGGACATTCCAAGTAAGACTGGACCTTCCAAGTAAGACTGGACCTTCCAAGTAAGACTGGACATTCCAAGTAAGACTGGACATTCCAAGTAAGACTGGACCTTCCAAGTAAGAGTGGACATGTCCCAGTAAGACTGGACATTCCAAGTAAGACTGGACATTCCAAGTAAGACTGGACATTCCAAGTAAGACTGGACATTCCCAGTAAGACTGGACATGTCCCAGTAAGACTGGACATATTTGCGTGAGAACTCACCGGAAGTCGAGCAGTTAGCTGGCAGGTGGCGGCGCTTTGATGTTTCAGTCACCATTTCGCTACCGTGACATTTGGGACGTTGTTGTCTTCATCCTCCATCCTCCCTCCGCAAAGACAACATGTCCGTATTTTCCATCCGCGTGTCACCGAGTTATATTCACGACGTCCTCTCTCATTAACAAACCCAGATGTTCACTCGCCATCTTGCTCTCGTCTCCGTCTTTATTTTCCGCCGAGGCCACGCCCTCTTTCTGTGGTGTGACGTCGACCGGGTTGCCAGGGTAACGCTGCCTGCGCGCGCATCTGCACATATGTCGGGTAAGAGAAATGTACACTAGTGACTAAAGGATAAAAAAAAGATAAATCATAAAACATAAATAACATAACATAACATAACTTAACATAACATAAATAACATAACATAACAAAACATAACATAACATAACAAAACAAAACAAAACAAAACAAAACAAAACAAAACAAAACAAAACAAAACAAAACATAACATAACATAATATAACATAACATAACAATACATAATATAACATGAAATAATATAACATAAAATAACATAACAGAACGATGAGTAACACAAGACCCGATAAAGGGACGGCGTGGCGCAGTGGGAGAGTGGCCGTGCGCAACCCGAGGGTCACTGGTTCAAATCCCACCTAGAACCAACCTCGTCATGTCCGTTGTGTCCTGAGCAAGACACTTCACCCTTGCTCCTGATGGGTGCTGGTGGGCGCCTTGCATGGCAGCTCGCTCCATCAGTGTGTGAATGTGTGTGTGAATGGGTAAATGTGGAAGTAGTGTCAAAGCGCTTTGAGTACCTTGAAGGTAGAAAAGCGCTATACAAGTACAACCCATTTATTTATTTATTTAAATAACATAACATAGATAACATGACATAAATAACATAACATAACATAACATAACATAACATTAATAACATATCATAAATAACATAACATAACATAACATAACAAAACAAAACAAAACAAAACATAACATAACATAATATAACATAACATAACAATACATAATATAACATTAAATAATATAACATAAAATAACATAACAGAACGATGAATAACACAAGACCCGATAAATAACACCACATAGATAACATGACATAAATAACATAACATAATATAACATAACATAAAATAATGATAAATAACATGAATAAGATAACGTAAATAACATACCATAACACAACATAACATAACATAACGATGAATAACAATAAATAAAAATACATTTCATAACTTAACATAAAATAATGATAAATAAAACAAGAACTGATAAATAAAGATAAATAACATAACATAAAATAACGATAAATAACATAACAATATATAACATAAATAACATAACATATGATAAATAACATAAATAACATAACATTACATAACACAACATTACATAACATAACATAAAATATCAATCAATCAATCAATCAATGTTTATTTATGTAGCCCCAAATCACAAATGTCTCAAAGGACTGCACAAATCATTACGACTACAACAAATAACGATGAATAACGATAAAAAACATGAATAACATAACATAAATACCATGAATTGATTAACATGGACCCCAACTTAAACAAGTTGAAAAACTTATTCGGGTGTTACCATTTAGTGGTCAATTGTACGGAATATGTACTGTACTGTGCAATCTACTGATAAAAGTATCAATCAATCAATCAATCAAAAATAACAAAACATAAAATAAAAGAACAATAAATAACACAAGAACCGATAAATAACATTAATAACATAAATAACAAAACAGAACATAAAATAACAATAAATAACACAAAAACGGATAAATAACAATAAATAACATTAATAACATAACATAAATAACATAACATAAAATAACAATAAATAACATAAAAAAACATAACATAACATAACGATAACAAACATAAATAACATAACATAATATAAAATAATGATAAATAACATAAAAAACATAACATAAATAACATAACATACTATAACATAACATAAAATAACGATAAAAAACATAAATAACATTACATAACGTAACATAAAATAATCATAAATAAAACAACATAAATAACATAACATAAAATAACGATAAATAATGATAAATAACATAAATAACATTACATAACATAAAATACAGATAAATAACATAAATAACATTACATAACATAACATAAAATAAGGATAAATAAAATAACATAACATAACAACTGCTGGTCACCCCCTTGTTTTTTGATGACACATAAGCTGATTTTAGATGAATCCCAGACAGAATAGGTATTTTGACATTTTATTCCAAAGCTTTGGAGAGACCAATCTATGAACAACACATTCAAATCACATCGCCCAAGTTGATCTGAAAACACTCCAGAAATTCTCTCTTTTTCAATATTCCACTAGCCCCCTCCCCTTCACCTTCAGAGCGAATCCACATATCTATTCTCCTCCTAAGCCTGGGAAAAGAAAAGATGAGAAGGGTGTTACGGCTACTTGTCACATTCCAAGCTCAAGGTTAAGACATGCACACCACTCAGCTGTTTTCAAATATGACTATGGAAGGAAATAAATAACTCTTGAATATGGATGTATGTAGATATCTATCTCCGTCCCTATCTATCCATCCATCTATCTATCTATCTATCTATCTATCTATCTATCTATCTATCTATCTATCTATCTATCTATCTATCTATCTATCTATCTATCTATCTATCTATCCATCTATCCATCTATCCATCTATCCATCTTTCTATCTATCTATCTATCTATCTATCTATCTATCTATCTATCTATCTATCTATCTATCTATCTATCTATCTATCTATCTATCTATCCATCTATCCATCTATCCATCTATCCATCTATCTATCTATCTATCTTCCTTGCTGAGGAAGCAGGAAACATGACAGATGATTGATGACAAATGAATGCCATATTGTTCCAAATGTTATAACGCAAATACACACCTTTAAGTATCTATAATATCTCTTTTCAGCATTTTTCAAATTAAAATATAAAAAAATGCCCCCCTTCTTGGTGAAAAAAGTTTAGAAATGTTAGAAGCTCTCAAAATAAAAAGAAAATGTACTTAAAATTCAAACAAGGTTTAGTCAGTTAATAAAAAATATATATATATATATATATATATATATATATATATATATAATTTATATATATAATTTACGAGTTATTTGAAAAAATGACAACAACCATAATGCACGTTATTAAATGCGTAACGGAACATTAATATTATATACGGGAGAAAGGTAAACATTTGTATTATTATTATTATTATTATTCTATTCTTAAATGGGGTAAAAAACAAAAACAAAAGTGAAAATATTACAAAAATATATATTGTTATACGACCTTTGGAGAAAGAAGTATGGACAAACCTGAACTAAAGTATCAACAGTATCGATATTTCGATTCGAGGATCGATATTAGAGCATACAGACCTGGTATCGGCGGCTCGTAGTGATGGGAACAGCCTCAAGAGCTCATGTTGCCTTCTCCCATGCAGCAGGTGGCGCTGTGTACTTACTGATTTACTGCGATCCAATACATATAAACTAAACGTAGAAGAAGTAGATGTTGCGACAGAAAAAAACGCTTAACGGCAGCAAACTGCTCCCGCCTTGGACGTGCGAGGACTATTAAACACAACAATCTTACTTATCTGGACAACAACCTCGCCATGATGGGTGAGTTATTTGACTTAATGTTAGGAATAAACCTTTTGTTCATCCCATGTTATATTGACTAATTTGTACGGCTTGCGTCTAAAGCAGGGGTCGGCAACCTAAAATGTCTAAAGAGTCATATTGGACCACAAAAACAAATATGTCTGGAGCCGCCAACAATTAAAAGCCATATTACATACACATAGTGTGTCATGAGATATACATTGAAATATGACGACTTAAAGGGAACTAAATGAGCTCAAATATAGCTACAAATGAGGCATAATGTGTCCATCCATCCATTTTTCTACCGCTTATTCCATTTGGGGTTGTGTCATTAGATATAAATAGAATTATGAGGACTTAAAGGCCTACTGAAATTCACTACTAGCGACCACGCAGTCTGATAGTTTATATATCAATGATGAAATATTAACATTGCAACACATGCCAATATGGCCTTTTTAGTTTAAAGGGGAACATTATCACAATTTCAAAAGGGTTAAAAACAATAAAAAATCAGTTCCCAGTGGCTTGTTGTATTCTTTGAAGTTTTTTCAAAATTTTACCGGTCTCAGAATAGCCCTAAATAAAGCTTTAAAGTGCCTTATTTTCGCTCTCTGCGAAGACACTGGCCATTTCCCTGTGACGTCACACAGTGCTGCCAATGTAAACAAACAATGGGAATACCACAGCAAGATATAGTGACATTAGCTCGAATTCAAACTCAGATTTCAGCGATTTAAGCGATTCAACAGATTACGCACGTATAGAAACAGATGGTTGGAGTATGAAAATATTGAAGAAGAAACTGAAGCTATTGAGCGAATAGCTATTGGCGCTATTCATAGCCATAGCATGGCCGAATAGCTGCGTTAGCATCGCCGGTAAAATGTGCGGACCAAACGATCAGGACTTTCGCATCTTGTGACACTGGAGCAACTTAAATCCGTCGATTGGTAAGTGTTTGTTTCGCATTAAATGTGGGTGGAAGGAAACGTAATATAGTTGCAAATGCATCTGCAGGTTATCCATACATCTCTGTGCCATGTCTGCTTTAGCACCGCCGGTAAATAGCATGTTAGCATCAATTAGCGTAGCATGTTAGCATCGATTAGCTGGCAGTCAACATCAACAAAACTCACCTTTGTGAATTCGTTGACTATCGTTGCAAATGCATCTGCAGGTTATCCATACATCTCTGTGCCATGTCTGCCTTAGCATCGCCGGTCAAATGTGGAGAAACTCCAGCACATTCAATGGGGGTCTGGCGGCAGACACTTTGGCATCTTCGGGCCAGTGGTGCAACTTGAATCCCTCCCTGTTAATGTTGTTACACCTTCCAACAACACACCGTCGAGGCATGATGTCTCCAAGGTTCCAAAAAACGGAAAATACCAGAGCTGAGACCCGGTGTTTGTAATGTGTTGAAAATAAAAATGGCGGGTGTGTTACCTCGGCGACGTCACGTTCTGACGTCATCGCTAAAAGAGCGATAAACAGAAAGGCGTTTAATTCGCCAAAATTCACCCATTTAGAGTTCGGAAATCAGTTAAAAAAAAATATGGTCTTTTTTTCTGCAACATCAAGGTATATATTGACGCTTACATAGGTTTGGTGATAATGTTCCCCTTTAAATAAATTGCAATTTTAAATTTGCCGCGAAGTGTCGTGTTGAAAACGTCGCGGTATGATGACGCGTGCGTTTGACGTCTCGGGTTGTAGCGGACATTATTTTCCAGCCCGATCCAAGCTATAAGTTGTCTGCTTTAATCGCATAATCACACAGTATTCTTGACATCTGTGTTGCTGAATATTTTGCAATTTGCTCAATTAATAATGGAGTTAGCTATTACACCAATAAATGTAAAGGTTTTTCATTTTATATTCATATATATATTTCTTTAAGTCATAAGAAATCAACATCATTTTAAGTGTACTGTTACTATAATTTGGTTCATTGTATTTGTGTCATTGCTGTAACAATTTTTTCCAAAGGAAAAACAAATAATTGCAATATATTCAGTATAATTGATGTTGGATTAACGTGCAGTATGTGACATCCCAACAGCTGTTGCCATGACTGCAACATGCCCGGGCTTGTACTGTGGCAGGATACTGTTCAACGGTTCTGTTGAGAGAGACTGTGGCGTAAGTATAACTCCTTATTTTTTCTTATTATGGAAACTCATCTTTAAATTCACTGATTGGACCATACTATTCTACTATGGCGTTGCCTCATCCTCGCAATAACGATAGTCTATGCTCAAACAGTCATGGAAATTTCCCCAAGATGGTGTCTTATTCCAAAGCGTTTGTGTATAACGGTGGTGTCCAAACTACGGCCCGTGAGACCACACAAGTTCCACAAGCAATCAAAAATGTAAAAATCTGGTAGCTTGAAAGGTGTTAATTCATCGTCATATTTTGGAGAATGTGAGTGACTCACGCCAGTGACCCATCTAGAGACGGCATACACAGCATTTACTTATACGACCCAGTCCAAACAACCTTCCCTAGTCATGTCGGAGGGAAACTAATTTAAACGAGTCAACAAACATGTCACACATAACACAACTTGCTGACTGAACTTTGTGGGTAATATAAAATTAGCCAATTCAAAATGACACCCTTTTTAAATCCATTGCAGGACATGATGGGAATAATGCAAAAATGTTTGGCGCATTTTAGCCGCTTTATATTTCTAATCGATGATAAAACTTTAAGAAAGCCGTCACGGCGGTAAACAAGGTAGGAGGTAAACTTTCACATGCTCCTAATATTCAATTCTAATAATTGTTAAGTATATATCCATCATATTATTATATTATGTACACATAATGGGTTTTCGGCCCCCGGCCACAGTTTTTAGGCCCCCCAGTCAGGAAGTTTGGACACCCCCTATGTCACTGTATCCTTCCTTTTAAAAAAAAAATATATATATATATATATATATATATATATATATTTATTTATTTTTTGTCCTTTCCAGCTTCTCAGGCAAATCACATAGTAGATGTAGATACCCGTATCGGCTGTTCACATTTACTTTACAAAAAAGAAGTGTGGGATACTTCTCTTGTTGCCTTATTTGTATTTGACTTTATTAAATATATTTATATTATCATTTGGTGCAGCCGGGCCGGAGCAGGAGAGGATAGAAAGAGAAAAAAAAAGGAATACAGAGGGGGAAACTTTGGGGATAAGAGGGGGATAAGACAGAGAGACAACAACAACAACAATAACAACAACAACAACAACAACAACAACAATAGAGCAACATCAGGAAATAGGATATATACAAATATAAATAAATAAATGGGTTGTACTTGTATAGCGCTTTTCTACCTTCAAGGTACTCAAAGCGCTTTGACACTACTTCCACATTTACCCTTTCACACACACATTCACACACTGATGGAGGGAGCTGCCATGCAAGGCGCCAACCAGCACCCATCAGGAGCAAGGGTGAAGTGTCTTGCTCAGGACACAACGGACGTGACGAGGTTGGTTCTAGGTGGGATTTGAACCAGTGCCCCTCGGGTTGCGCACGGCCACGGCTCCCCACTGCGCCACGCCATCCCTAATATGATGGTAAAGTGATAGCAAAAAAGTTAATAAAATAACACAGAAATGACAATGAGCACTATTACACTATAAATGGAGCGATACAAATACCAATAGAAATATCGCTATTGATAATGAACAATACCAATAATTGTCCTCTACTATCAACAATACAGTTGTTCAAATGCAACAATACATATACGTCATGATAACTAAAAGTACAAAAGAATGCAGGAAAATGGAGGGGAAGAAAGTGAGGCAACCTATATTAACCTTGTAGATTGTTATAGTGAAAATAGGTTAAGCTTTGTCAGTGTGCCATGTGTTACCCAGTTTACCCTAGGGCAGCAACGTTAATTTACATATATATATAATGACAACTAGAGATACAAAAGAATGGAGAAAAATGGGGAGGAAGAGAAGCCAACTTTATTAACCTTGTAGATTGTTATAGTAACATTAGGTAAAGCTTTGTCAGTGTGCCATGTGTTTACCCAGTTTACCCTAGGGCAACAACGTTGATTTATGTTTGATGAAACGTGATTATTTGCATGAGTCTATACTTGTATATGTACAGTATGTGTATATGTATGTTTGTACTGTGAATGTATATGTACATGTATGTTTGTACAGAATTTATATGTACATGTATATGTATGTTTGTACTGTGAATGTATATGTACATGTATGTTTGTACAGAATTTATATGTACATGTATAGGTATGTTTGTATAGTGAATGTTTATGTACAGTGTGTGTACATGTATGTTTGTACAGTGAATGTATATGTACAGTGTGTGTACATGTATGTTTTTACAGTGAATGTATATGTACAGTGTGTGTATATGTATATGTATGTTTGTACCGTGAATGTATATGTACATGTATGTTTGTACAGTGAATGTATATGTACAGTGTGTGTATATGTATGTTTGTACAGTGAATGTATATGTACATGTATGTTTGTACAGTGAATGTATATGTACAGTGTGTGTATATGTACAGTGAATGTATATGTACAGTGTGTGTATATGTACAGTGAATGTATATGTACATGTATGTTTGTACAGTGTGTGTATATGTATGTTTGTACAGTGAATGTATATGTACATGTATGTGTTTATGTATCTTTGTACAGTGAATGTATAGGTACATGTATGTTTGTACAGTGAATGTATATGTACATGTATGTGTATATGTAAGTTTGTACAGTGAATGTATATGTACATGTATATATATATGTTTGTATAGTGAATGTATATGTACATGTATATGTATGTTTGTACAGTGAGTGTATGTGTACATGTGTGTATATGTATGTTTGTATAGTGAATGTATATGTACATGTACGAGTATATGTTCATGTATGTTTGTACAGTGAATGTAGTGAATGTATGTATGTACAGTATGTTTACATTTTTAAACAGTATGTGTATATGTATGTTTGTACAGTGAATGTATATCTACATGTATGTGTATATGTATGTTTGTACAGTGAATGAATGTGCTGTATCCTTCCAATCAATCATGATGATTATTACACCACGGTTCTGCCATGGAAGTCCCACACATACCTTGCCATGTCTGTATTACATACATGAACGCCCGCTATTTGTGTCTTTGTGCAGGTTTGTCCTCGTGGAGAGCGGGCCAACAACCAGAAGGTGTGCGAACGCTGCACCGAGTTCCCCGAGCTTTATGATTGGCTCTACCTGGGCTTCATGGCCATGTTGCCTCTCGTATTGCACTGGTTCTTCATTGAGTGGTATTCGGGGAAAAAAAGGTGAGCGTCATTGCAAGGCACCTCTGATCTAGTCGGGGCCTATACAAATATGTATATGGCTCGATGGATGCACATTTTCTTGAAGTGGCTGCATGTTCTTGAACAATACACGGGCGCACAACGATCCGGGTTTAATTGTTCTGTGGTCAGTTCCAGTGCTTTCCTGCAACACATCACCGCCATGTTGGAGTGCAGCATGTCGGCCGTCTTCACTCTGCTGGTGACCGAGCCTGTCGGGATGCTCACTATCCACTCCTGTCGGGTCCAGATGCTGTCAGACTGGTACACCATGCTCTATAATCCCAGTCCAGACTACATCAACACTTTACACTGCACCCAGGAGGCCGTCTACCCACTGTAAGTACACACCACAGTCCTGCCTCTTCAGACCTACACACACTCTTTTGGTTTTCAGGTCAACTCGCAGCAACTCAGAATATAAGTCCAGTCCATAGTGGATCTAACATAATATTGTGAGAGTCCAGTCCATAGTGGATCTAACATAATAGTGAGAGTCCAGTCCATAGTGGATCTAACATAATAGTGTGAGAGTCCAGTCCATAGTGGATCTAACATAATAGTGTGGGAGTCCAGTCCATAGTGGATCAAACATAATAGTGAGAGTCCAGTCCATAGTGGATCTAACATAATAGTGTGAGAGTCCAGTCCATAGTGGATCTAACATAATAGTGAGAGTCCAGTCCATAGTGGATCTAACATAATAGTGAGAGTCCAGTCCATAGTGGATCTAACATAATAGTGTGAGAGTCCAGTCCATAGTGGATCTAACATAATAGCGTGAGAGTCGTCCATAGTGGATCTAACATAATAGTGAGAGTCCAGTCCATAGTGGATCTAACATAATAGTGTGAGAGTCCAGTCCATAGTGGATCTAACATAATAGTGAGAGTCCAGTCCATAGTGCATCTAACAGAATAGTGTGAGAGTCCAGTCCATAGTGGATCTAACATAATAGTGAGAGTCCAGTCCATAGTGGGGCCAGCAGGATATCATCTTGAGTGGAGACAGGTCAGCAGAGCAGAGACGTCCCCAACTGATGCACAGATGAGTGGTCCACCCTGGGTCCCGACTTTGGACAGCTAGCGGGTCATCAGGGTAAATCACCGGAGCAAAGTCTGTGTAGTTAGTCCGCCATCATTATCAAGCCAAACAATGCTAGTGTGAATGTGCCTGAATTCCTGTTGCCTGAAATGAATAAATTAATTTTAGGCAAAAAAATAAATAAATAATAATAAATGACGGGTTTTTGGTTATTACAAAAATTGGACGGTATTGTTAACGTCTGGAATGTTATCACAAATGATCATTATACTGTTAATCTTTACATCCCTCGTCCACTACTGAGTAAAAAGTCAAGGGCGGTCACGGCATGTTCTTGCCACAGATGTTGGCCAACTTTTTAGGGCGTTACGGCAAATGACGAGGGCGCTCACGGTTTTTTGTGTCGACTAAGCTACATGCTACAAGAGAGAGGGAGAAGAGGAAGAGACAGTTGGACTCCATCAATGATGATTGGTGGGTTTACGGATCTTTAACTGGATAAGAAAAAAGTGGGTGTCATTTTATTTTTTAAATGGTCAAAACGGAATAAAATATATCTCATAACCGTGTTTATAATGTGTTTTTTTCCTCCAGATACACAATCGTGCTCATCTACTACGCCTTCTGCTTGGTCCTGATGATGCTGCTGCGCCCGCTACTTGTCAAGAAGATTGCATGTGGGCTGGGCAAGTCGGACAGATTCAAGAGCATCTACGCTGCTTTATACTTCTTCCCCATCCTCACGGTGCTGCAGGCTGTCGGGGGAGGACTTCTCTGTGAGTACCATTCCCTTCCTCAGACCCCCGCTCCCCACAACTACCAAGCTGGGGAACAATGGTCTTGTCAAAGAAGCGGGAAATGGAAGAGAAAGTGTTTGGTGATGCGTTGTTTCTCCTGAGAATATTTGTTAGTCAAGGTGGTGTCTCTCCAGGGGGAAGGGGCTGGGTGGGTGTAAGGAACAGTGTCATTTGGCCTGTCGCCACTCATCGCTGCCTGGGGGGGGACAATAGACTACAGAGTGTGGTGAAGTAGGCCGGCTTTGTCGCATGAAAAAGCCTACAATTTTTGGTTGTGTTTTCCGCTCCTTATGCTGAATGACAATATACAATATATATCTTGATATTTTTTCCCTAAAGTAAAAACAAAACACAAAACAGTCCTAGTTACCTGATATACAAAGTATGTCATTATTTTGTCTTAGTAAGTCAATATTTACTAAGTCAAAATAATGATTACGTCAAATTTTGACTAAGTCAGATTTCAGTAAGTCAATATTTACTAAGTCAAAATAATGACCAAGTAAAATTGATGACTTACTGTAAATAAGAGTTTGCAATAAGCGTTTGAAAAAAAAAAGAGTTAAAAAAGGGGACACATGCTAACATATGCTGGCCCTGAAAAGCTGGACAGGACAAAAAAATGTTTTCAGGCTTTAGTTTAGGCGGTGGCTCTTTGTTGTTAAGGCGGCCGCCTTAACAACAAAACGCTGCGATGTTTTTGTGTGAGTCATTTCAGGTAAATAAATGTAAACAGTTTTTATGTGCCTTTAAAATGGGATGCAAAGTCTGGATTAAGATTCAGTTTGGTAATAACCGCTTGGTAACAGTAAGCAAAGTTGTGGAAATAGCACACTTTTTAAAGCCAGGTAATGGCTAATGTTCACAATGCTTGCCGTCATCACAGATTTTGGTGACATTTTAGTATGAGGAGCCATGCTTGCCAACCCTCCCGATTTTTCCGAAAATCTCCCTGGGCAACCATTCTCCCAAAATTCTCCCGATTTCCACCCAGACAACAATATTGGGGGCATGCCTTCAAAGCACTGCCTTCAGCGCTCTCTACAACCTGTCTTCACGGCCGCTTTTCCTCCATGCAAACAGCATGTCTGCCCATTAACATAATACATGCGGCTTTAACGACACACTAAGTGAATGCAAAGCATACTTGGTCAACAGCCATACAGGTCACACTGTGGGTGGCTGTATAAACAACTTTAACACTGTTACAAATATGCGCCATACTGTGAACCCACACCAAACAAGAATGACAAACACATTTTGGGAGAACATCCGCACTGTAACACAACTTAAACACAACAGAACAAATACCCAGAACCCCTTGCCGCACTAACTCTTCCGCGACGCTACAATATACACCCCCCACTACCACCAAACCTGACACAGGGTTTTATGGACGCAATAGGTCACTCCCATTAGCTGCATTGTTAGCCACCTCGTACTCGCCTTATGTCGCACATTATAATGCATCGTGTAAGTTTTTGTCTTACACAGTGATCGTGCAAAAGTGCTGTTCTCCTTTTTGACGTAGCGTGGGGAATATCGGTTTGCTACTGTACTGATCTGAATGTTGCAAACCCAAAAATGTGATAGTTAAATAGGAATACATGTAGGGTTATTTTATACCCCGACTACTACTACCACTGTCGTCATTCCTATTTGTTTGTTTCAGATTATGCCTTTCCCTACATCATACTGGTCCTGTCTCTGGTCACTTTGGCCGTTTACATGTCGGCCTCTGAAATACAGGTAAGGTCTGTGCTCATTCGAAGGCAGGGGTCACCAACCTTTTTGAAACCAAAAGCTACTTCTTGGCTACTGATTAATGTCAAGGGCTACCAGTTTGATACACACTTCATTAAATTGCCAGAAATAGCCAATTTGCTCAATTTACCTTTAATAAATAAATCTATATATATAAAAAAATGGCTATTTCTGTCTGTCATTCCGTCGTACATTTTTTTTCCTTTTACGGAAGGTTTTTCTGTAGAGAATAAATGATGAAAAAACATTTAATTGAACGGTTTAAAAGAGGAGAAAACACAAAAAAAAAGAAAATTAATTTTTGAAACATAGTTTGTCTTTAATTTCGACTCTTTAAAATTCAAAATTCAACCGAAAAAAATTAAGAGAAAAACTAGCTAATTTGAATCTTTTTGAAAAAATTTAAAAAATAATTTATGGAACATCATTAGTCATTTTTTATGATTAAGATTAATTTTAAAAGAAATTCAAACGACTTTAAAATAAGATTTAAATTTGATTCTACAGATTTTTATAGATTTGCCAGAATATTTTTATTTTATTTTAACTTTACTAAGTTTGAAGACATATTTCACAAATATTCTTCGTCGAAAAAACAAAAGCTAAAATTAAGAATTAAATTAAAATGTATTTATTATTCTTTACAATAAAAAAAAAAATCACTTGAACATTGATTTAAATTGTCAAGAAAGAAGAGGAAGAAATTTAAAAGGTAAAAAGGTATACGTGTTTAAAAACCGTAAAATAATTTTTAAGGTTGTATTTTTTCTCTTAAAATTGTCTTTTTGAAAGTTATAAGAAGCAAAGTAAAAAAATAAATGAATTTATTTAAACAAGTGAAGACCAAGTCTTTAAAATATTTTCTTGGATTTTCTAATTCTATTTGAGTTTTGTCTCTCTTAGAATTAAAAATGTCGAGCAAAGCGAGACCAGCTTGCTAGTAAATAAATACAATTCAGAAAATAGAGGCAGCTCACTGGTAAGTGCTGCTATTTGAGCTATTTTTAGAACAGGCCAGCAGGCGACTCTTCTGGTCCTTACGGGCGACCACCGCGTTGGTGACCCCTGTTCTACAGTATTTAATTGTATTTATCACATTATAAAACAATTTGAAAAAATAATAATGAAATGAACAGTTTGACAACGTCATTAACAGTACTGCATTCTGTGAAATGAAAATAATTTTCTCCATAGCGGAAACCTTGTTTTTTTTTAACACAATGGCAATGTTTGCTACGCCTCTCTTAAAGCGCACCATAAACACAAGAACTTAAAGGTACCATATGTAATAATGTGGCCAGACATGGTACTGCAATCACGGTCAACATTCTGTAGTCCTCTCCCTGACAGAGGTTGCCAGATACGCAGCCTAGTCCGGCTGGATGGACTGGGCTACTTCAAAGAACTTCAAAATTCCACTGCCTCTTACTCGGGGTTGAGGTCTGGGACCATACAAGCTGAATAGACAAGCGTTTTGTCAATAACAAATCTCTAACCAACACATTTTACACAGAAATGAGGCTATTTTCAGGAAGAAGTAGGTCTTGCCTGTGTACAATATCACAACAATCATGGTTATGGTCAGTACTATCAGAAAACAAAGACTACAAGCAACGCTTGGAATGGTTGTACTGCTGAAAATAAGTAGAGCATGCTTAGCAGCCAGACGTACGCCCAAAACTAAAGAGGAGACATTTACCAAGGTATAGATTCAGATTGCCATATAACTTGGTAGATGTAGTCCACAATATGCAAACACCAATGAGGAATTATTTTATTATGTGGTTTGTCAGTCTCCATACCTTTCACATTGCCATGATGACAGCCATGCTAATATTGGAACCCATTTCCTCAGCGTATCAGCATATTAAGAAGGAAATACCCATATCCACGTGGGTTTTATTTGTCCAAAATATATTTTGTCCTGTCAGTACTATCAGAAAACAAAGACTAAAAGCAACTACAACCAACGCTTGCAATGGTTGTACTGCTGGAAATAAGTAGAGCATGCCTAGCAGCTTAATGTACGCCCAAAACTAAAGAGGAAACATTTTACCAAGTAGGCTGTAAGGCGAACCCGTATTTTGTTTCACCTCGTTCCCATGTCTGGGCTCTAAATCATTTTTGGTTCTGAAAAAAGTTATTTTGGTTTTCAATGAGGAAAAAAAACGTTCTCCACTTGACATCCAAGAGTATTTTTTTTTTAATTAGTGTTTAAAGTCGGGACTATTTCTTGCTTGGCGTAACAATATCTTCCTCCCAAGAGGTGATGTTTTTGCCATGTGCTTCACATTCGACCAATCAGGTAGCCACACAGATCCAAGATGGCAATGTCAATCCACGTCTGTTTTATTTGTCCAAAATATATGTTGTCCTGTCGGTACTATCAGAAAACAAAGACTAAAAGCAAATACAACCAATGATAGCAGTTTTACTTTCAGTCTAAAGAAAATTCAACATCACGTAGGGGTGTAACAGTACACAAAAATTTCGGTTCGGTACGTACCTCGGTTTAGAGGTTACAGTTTGGTTCATTTTTGGTACAGTAAGAAAACAACAAAATATACATTTTTTGGTTATTTATTTACCAAATTTGTAAACAATGGCTTTATCCTTTTGACATTGGGAACACTATAATAATTCTGCCCACGTTAATCCACATTAAACTGCCTCAAATTGTTGCTTTGATTAAATAAAACGAAAAAACCTTTCTTCTACATATAAAAAGTGCAACATAAAACAGTTTCAAGTCAACTCATCATGCAAAATTTTTTACAGCATTTGGGTAGCCTGTAGTTGACTTGTATTATGTAAATGTAATATTTTTATCAACATGTGATAGCAGGGACCCTGCCATTCAAAACTAGGCTGCTACATTACTAATGATTCATGTAGCCCCTAACACACACACACAGCAAAATGAGCTAACGTTACGCTAAAAGCTAATTAGCCTTCACCTCAAGCCTATACTGTGAGCTAGCTGAGCTGCAGTTTAAGTTTCTAGAAGGTCAACGGGCTCATAGTGATATTTGTAATAGTTGTGACTGGGAAGTGTTTTTTATCATTTGGGGAGCGTACCCTGTCCACTGCTCCCCTGCTAAACGAATATCTGCTCGACGCTGAAGCATTGACTACATCGCTCTGAATACGCACTGCTGATTGGCTTTGTATGTAACCAATCAGATGGTTGTGTGGGCGGGATAATGCTTGCTGCTCAGACAGAGGCAGAAAGCAGAGCAGCTTGTGAAGACTTCTGCTTACAAACTCGTTCGGTACGCCCATGTGCCGAACCGAAACCCCCGTACCGACACGGTTCAATACAAATACACGTACCATTACACCCCTAACATCACGGAGGTCTACAAGAGTCACGGCCAATCTGAGGTCTCCTTGCTCACTGTGTTGTGTTTGCAGTCCTTCAAGAACCTGGTTGCCAAGAAGAAGCGTCTGGTGGTGTTGTTCAGCCACTGGTTGCTGCACGCGTACGGCATCATCTCCATCTCGCGCCTGGACAAGCTGGAGCAGGACCTGCCGCTGCTGGCCCTGGTGCCCGGCCCCGCCCTCTTCTACATCGCCACAGCTAAGTTCACCGAGCCCAGCCGGATCCTGTCGGAGGGCGGAAACGGACACTGACCTTTCCTAACCACACGGACTCAAGGAAGCCATACATAGAAAAAAATCGAATTTTTTGCATCGTTGCTTCAGACAAATGGTCTTTCCCGGTGTTCTGTCCAATGGAGCTGCTTCCTCAAAAAGAGCTGACTGGACACGATACGACGGGTCTTTTAACTCACACCCATTTGGGTTACAAATAACGCTGCCACTGTAGCATCGCGGCTAATTAGCAACGTAATTACCCGAAACTCCAAACGAGAAGCCGCTACTTTTTTCTTGCACTTAAATAACTTACAAGATGGTGCGACTAATGAATGGATTTTTCCTTCAACGACGGCCATGATAAAAATAGTTTGAAAAAACAAAACGAGTAAAAAACATTGAGATAGTGTGTTATTGTTTGTGCTATGGCGCCATCTTTCGGACAAGTTCACTCACTGCAGCTGGTGCCGTGTCCTTCTATTTAGCGCCTTCTATGCGGGCCGTCCATAGCGTTTCTACTCATAAGGATTCTTCGTTCATCACTCCAAGCAGCCTTTGTAAGTTTTACAATACAACTACAACAATTCATACTTTCTAAAGCGTGCCATGTGTGAGGTCTGTAGGAGTGTTAACATGCATATTTGTACCTGCTATCAATAGCACGAGCTAATATGCTAACACGTTTTCGAGTGTCTGTGTTCATATTATTAACTTACAACGGCATTCTTCTATTGTTTCAGTTTCACAAATTCTTCAGTAAACTCACCAAAACGTCACCGTGGAGTTATTGAATCCGTTTAGCTGATCGGAGAGCTAGCGTGCGCAGCTAGTGGGTCCATGATGACGGGTGCTGTCCGGGTTTAGAGCTTTGAAACGGAAGTACAATTGCCATTCCATCTTCTGAGTCGTCCGTAGTGTTTCTACTCACCTTTCATCACTGTAAATTTTACAATATAACTAAAACAATTTGTACTTACTAAAGCGTCCCACGTGCAATGTCTGTAGGAGTGTTTTCATGCATATTTGTACCTGCTATCGTAATGCAATGACGCTAGCGTTGTGAAGATTAGCTAATATGCTAACATGTTTACAAGCATCTTAGTATGATTAACTTTCAATGACATTCTTTTTGTGTAGTTTCAGTTTCACAAATTCCTCAGTAAACTCACCAAAACCTTACTGTGGAGTTATCGAGTCTCTTTAGCTGATCGGAGAGCTAGCATGCGCAGCTAGTGGGTCCAACACGATGACTTCTGTTTTGTTTGATCAGCCGTTTTACTGCCCTGTCACAGGCACGGTTTGGAAAGAAATAAGGTATGTAAATAAGTATTTATCTTCTATGTGTAAATAGCTCATTTCTACGATCCATCCTTTTTCTACCGCTTGTCCCTTTTGGGGTCGCAATCTCAATCTCACAACGTATATATCTGCGGCTAATATATGGAAAAGTATGTTTTTTAATCTAAAAATTTGCGGGGGAAAAACGTTATTTTTACTCTTGCAGCAACTGTCATTGTTGACGTGCCTCCTGGTCAGAAAATACACTGAAAGAAATGCTCGGTAGCGTCGGGTATCTCGACTTTGACGGGTCGCGGACTTGGACAGAACACCCGAAAAACAGTTAATGGGGACTTCCTCAATAAAAAAAAAAATAAATCAACAAACAGACTGAGAATAATGTCTAAAATCAAAAATATGGTGTGTTTTACTTACTTGATAGTACATTAAAACTTACAGTACATATACATATGTACATAATCGCGTTTCATCAAACATATACTAACATTGTTGCCCTAGGGCAGGGGTCGGCAACCCAAAATATTGAAAGAGCCATATTGGACCAAAAATACAAAAACAATTATGTCTGGAGCCACAAAAAATTAAAAGCCATATTACATACAGATAGTGTGTCATGAGATATAAATTGAATTAAGAGGACTTAAAGGAAACTAAATGAGCTCCAATATAGCTACAAATGAGGCATAATGATGCAATATGTACATATAGCTAGCCTAAATAGCATGTTAGCATTGATTAGCTTGCAGTCATGCAGTGACCAAATATGTCTGATTAGCACTCCACACAAGTCAATAACATCAACAATACTCACCTTTGTGCATTCACGCACAGCATAAAAAGTTTGGTGGACAAAATGAGACAGAAAAAGAAGTGGCGTAAAACACGTCCTAGAAAGTCGGAGAAAGTTGTACATGTAAACAAACTAGGGTGAGTTCAAGGACTGCCAAAATTAGTAGGACAAAACGGCGCTCGCCAAATACTGGAATCAGTGAAGCATGTTTAATATAAACAGTGTGCTTTATAACAATTAGGGAGGTTTGTGTCATGTTTGTCCTCCTACAGAAACAATAATAAAACAAAAAATGTATTTTTTTCATACATTTTTGAAAAAACTCCAGAGTTAATTTAGATGTATATATTTTTAAATTGCCTAAGTTTAAGTAGCGTGAAATAACACAACAGACACACTGATACATTAGTGTTTATTATATTATATTATATTATTGTATTCCTTCTTAAGAATGCAATATGAAGGAAATGTACATAATGTAAATAATTCAACCCACTAAGACAGGGGTCCCCAACCTTTTTTCCACCAGAGACCGGTTCAATGCATGCATTATATTCACGCACTAGCTGTCTACGTGTGGCAGAGAAAAACAGCAAAAATATGAGCATAAAAAGGTCAACTCACTATAACGCTGAAGTTGTTGGAGCCCTTGGCGTGTTTCTGCGCCAAGAGAAGGTCCCCCGCATGTTGATGGCATTTACTGCATAATATGTGTTTTTCAGCTATTGTAATACATTTTTGCACCACTTGTGGCAGTAATGACAATATACAAACCCCGTTTCCATATGAGTTGGGAAATTGTGTTAGATGTAAATATAAACGGAATACAATGATTTGCAAATCCTTTTCAACCCATATTCGATTGAATGCGCTACAAAGACAACATATTTGATGTTCAAACTCATAAACTTTATTCTTGTGCATTTAATAATAACTTAGAATTTCATGGCTGCAACACGTGCCAAAGTAGTTGGGAAAGGGCATGTTCACCACTGTGTTACATCACCTTTTCTTTTAACAACACT
>NC_084634.1:40191003-40211003 GCF_033978795.1 Nerophis ophidion
AACAAAAAATAGAACAGTCTGATAGCTAGAACTAGCACACATATATCTAACAAAAAGGTTTTTAAGCCTTTTTTAAAAGCATTCACAGTCTGTGGTGCCCTCAGGTGGTCAGGGAGAGCGTTCCACAGACTGGGAGCGGCGGGGCAGAAAGCCCTGGTCTGCCATAGTTTGGGAACTTTGTCTTCGAAGTTTGGAGGAGGTTAGCCTGTCCGGAGCGGAGGCGTCGTGTGGAGGATTTGGAGGTGAGTAGTTCTTTGAGGTAGAGGGGGGCATCTCCATGGAAGCACAACTTTGTATTCAATCCTATTAGCATGTCAGTACAGTGAGTTGTAAAGAGCTAAAGACAGTTAGCATGTCAATACAGTGAGTTGTAAACTGCAAAAGATAGTAAGCATGTCAGAGTTGTAAACAGCTAGAGGCAGTTAGCATGTCAGAGTTGTAAACAGCTACAGGCAGTTAGCATGTCAGTTGTAAACAGCTAAAGGCAGTTAGCATGTCAGAGTTGTAAACAGCTAAATACAGTTAGCATATCAGAGTTATAAACAGCTAAATACAGTTAGCATTTCAGAGTTGTAAACAGCTAAATACAGTTAGCATGTCAGAGTTGTAAACAGCTAAATACAGTTAGTATGTCAGAGTTGTAAACAGCTAAATACAGTTAGCATGTCAGAGTTGTAAACAGCTAAATACAGTTAGCATGTCAGAGTCTTAAACAGCTAAATACAGTTAGCATGTCAGAGTTGTAAACAGCTAAATACAGTTAGTATGTCAGAGTTGTAAACAGCTAAATACAGTTAGCATGTCAGAGTTGTAAACAGCTAAATACAGTTAGCATGTCAGAGTTGTAAACAGCTAAAGACAGTTAGCATGTCAGAGTTGTAAACAGCTAAAGACAGTTAGCATGTCCGAGTTGTAAACAGCTAAAGACAGTTAGCATGTCCGAGTTGTAAACTGCTAAATACATTTAGCATGTCAGAGTTGTAAACAGCTAAAGACAGTTAGCATGTCAGAGTTGTAAACAGCTAAAGACAGTTAGCATGTCAGAGTTGTAAACATCTAAAGACAGTTAGCATGTTAGAGTTGTAAACAGCTAGAGGCAGCTAACATGTCAGAGTTGTAAACAGCTAAAGGCAGTTAGCATGTCAGAGTTGTAAACAGCTAAAGACAGTTAGCATGTCAGAGTTGTAAACAGTTAAAGACAGTTAGCGTGTCACAGTTGTAAACAGCTAAATACAGTTAGCATGTCAGAGTTGTAAACAGCTAAAGACAGTTAGCATGTCAGAGTTGTAAACAGCTAAAGACAGTTAGCATGTCAGAGTTGTAAACAGCTAAAGACAGTTAGCGTGTCACAGTTGTAAACAGCTAAAGACAGCATGTCAGAGTTGTAAACAGCTAAATACAGTTAGCATGTCAGTTGTAAACAGCTAAAGACAGTTAGCATGTCAGAGTTGTAAACAGCTAAAGACAGTTAGCGTGTCACAGTTGTAAATAGCTAAAGACAGTTAGCATGTCAGATTTGTAAACAGCTAAAGACAGTTAGCGTGTCACAGTTGTAAACAGCTAAAGACAGTTAGCATGTCAGAGTTGTAAACAGCTAAATACAGTTAGCATGTCAGTTGTAAACAGCTAAAGGCAGTTAGCATGTCAGAGTTGTAAACAGTTAAAGACAGTTAGCATGTCAGAGTTGTAAACAGCTAAATACAGTTAGCATGTCAGAGTTGTAAACAACTAAAGACAGTTAGCATGTCAGAGTTGTAAACAGCTAAAGGCAGTTAGCATGTCAGAGTTATAAACAGCTAAAGACAGTTAGCGTGTCACAGTTGTAAACAGCTAAAGACAGTTAGCATGTCAGATTTGTAAACAGCTAAAGACAGTTAGCGTGTCACAGTTGTAAACAGCTAAAGACAGTTAGCGTGTCAGAGTTGTAAACAGCTAAATACAGTTAGCATGTCAGTTGTAAACAGCTAAAGACAGTTAGCATGTCAGAGTTGTAAACAGCTAAAGACAGCGTGTCACAGTTGTAAACAGCTAAAGACAGTTAGCATGTCAGATTTGTAAACAGCTCAATTTAGTTAGCATGTCAGAGTTGTAAACAGCTAAATACAGTTAGCATGTCAGAGTTGTAAACAGTTAAAGACAGTTAGCATGTCAGAGTTGTAAACAGCTAAATACAGTTAGCATGTCAGAGTTGTAAACAGCTAAATACAGTTAGCATGTCAGAGTTGTAAACAGCTAAAGACAGTTAGCATGTCAGAGTTGTAAACAGCTAAAGACAGTTAGCATGTCAGAGTTGTAAACAGCTAAATACAGTTAGCATGTCAGAGTTGTAAACAGCTAAAGACAGTTAGCATGTCAGAGTTGTAAACAGATAAATACAGTTAGCATGTCAGAGTTGTAAACAGCTAAAGACAGTTAGCATGTCAGAGTTGTAAACAGCTAAATACAGTTAGAATGTCAGAGTTGTAAACAGCTAAATACAGTTAGCATGTCAGACTTGTAAACAGCTAAAGACAGTTAGCATGTCAGAGTTGTAAACAGCTAAATACAGTTAGCATGTCAGAGTTGTAAACAGCTAAATACAGTTAGATTGTCAGAGTTGTAAACAGCTAAATACAGTTAGCATGTCAGAGTTGTAAACACCTAAAAACAGTTAGCATATCAGATTTGTAAACAGCTAAATACAGTTAGCATGTCAGATTTGTAAACAGCTAAATACAGTTAGCATGTCAGAGGTGTAAACAGCTAAATACAGTTAGATTGTCAGAGTTGTAAACAGCTAAAGACAGTTAGCATGTCAGAGTTGTAAACAGCTAAAGACAGTTAGCATGTCAGAGTTGTAAACAGCTAAAGACAGTTAGCATGTCAGAGTTGTAAACAGCTAAAGACAGTTAGCATGTCAGAGTTGTAAACAGCTAAATACAGTTAGCATGTCAGAGTTGTAAACAGCTAAATACAGTTAGCATGTCAGAGTTGTAAACAGCTAAATACAGTTAGATTGTCAGAGTTGTAAACAGCTAAATACAGTTAGCATGTCAGTTGTAAACACCTAAAAACAGTTAGCATATCAGATTTGTAAACAGCTAAATACAGTTAGCATGTCAGAGTTGTAAACAGCTAAATACAGTTAGCATGTCAGAGTTGTAAACAGCTAAATACAGTTAGCATGTCAGAGTTGTAAACAGCTAAAGACAGTTAGCATGTCAGAGTTGTAAACAGCTAAAGACAGTTAGCATGTCAGAGTTGTAAACAGCTAAATACAGTTAGCATGTCCGAGTTGTAAACAGCTAAAGACAGTTAGCATGTCAGAGTTGTAAACAGCTAAATACAGTTAGAATGTCAGAGTTGTAAACAGCTAAATACAGTTAGCATGTCAGACTTGTAAACAGCTAAAGACAGTTAGCATGTCAGAGTTGTAAACAGCTAAATACAGTTAGCATGTCAGAGTTGTAAACAGCTAAATACAGTTAGATTGTCAGAGTTGTAAACAGCAAAATACAGTTAGCATGTCAGTTGTAAACACCTAAAAACAGTTAGCATATCAGATTTGTAAACAGCTAAATACAGTTAGCATGTCAGATTTGTAAACAGCTAAATACAGTTAGCATGTCAGAGTTGTAAACAGCTAAATACAGTTAGCATGTCAGAGTTGTAAACAGCTAAAGACAGTTAGCATGTCAGAGTTGTAAACAGCTAAAGACAGTTAGCATGTCAGAGTTGTAAACAGCTAAAGACAGTTAGCATGTCAGAGTTGTAAACAGCTAAAGACAGTTAGCATGTCAGAGTTGTAAACAGCTAAAGACAGTTAGCATGTCAGAGTTGTAAACAGCTAAATACAGTTAGCATGTCCGAGTTGTAAACAGCTAAAGACAGTTAGCATGTCAGAGTTGTAAACAGCTAAATACAGTTAGAATGTCAGAGTTGTAAACAGCTAAATACAGTTAGCATGTCAGAGTTGTAAACAGCTAAAGACAGTTAGCATGTCAGACTTGTAAACAGCTAAATACAGTTAGCATGTCAGAGTTGTAAACAGCTAAATACAGTTAGATTGTCAGAGTTGTAAACAGCTAAATACAGTTAGCATGTCAGAGTTGTAAACAGCTAAATAAAGTTAGATTGTCAGAGTTGTAAACAGCTAAATACAGTTAGCATGTCATTTGTAAACAGCTAAAAACAGTTAGCATATCAGATTTGTAAACAGCTAAATACAGTTAGCATGTCAGATTTGTAAACAGCTAAATACAGTTAGCATGTCAGAGTTGTAAACAGCTAAATACAGTTAGCATGTCAGAGTTGTAAACAGCTGAAGACAGTTAGCATGTCAGAGTTGTAAACAGCTAAAGACAGTTAGCATGTCAGAGTTGTAAACAGCTAAAGACAGTTAGCATGTCAGAGTTGTAAACAGCTAAAGACAGTTAGCATGTCAGAGTTGTAAACAGCTAAATACAGTTAGCATGTCAGAGTTGTAAACAGCTGAAGACAGTTAGCATGTCAGAGTTGTAAACAGCTAAAGACAGTTAGCATGTCAGAGTTGTAAACAGCTAAAGACAGTTAGCATGTCAGAGTTGTAAACAGCTAAAGACAGTTAGCATGTCAGAGTTGTAAACAGCCAAATACAGTTAGCATGTCCGAGTTGTAAACAGCTAAATACAGTTAGCATGTCAGAGTTGTAAACAGCTAGAGACAGTTAGCATGTCAGTTGTAAACAGCTAAATACAGTTAGCATGTCAGTACCTGGGTGTACCCGGGCTGGGTGCTGCTGACACACCTGCTAGTGTGGGTGACAGTCTGGAGAAGTCTCCTGAACAAGGTTGTTCATGTAGATCTGCTCTTCTGGCAGACATAATCCCACGCAGGAACTTTCACACACACGCATGTGTGTGTGTGTGTGTGTAGGTGTGACAACCCCACGGAGCAGCATGACGTCACACGGCGGTCGACGTATGTCTTTCTTCTTCTTTGTTTTAATGGCAGTTGACGAGCAACCGTCTGGTGCGCATTACCGCCCTAGACCTCTTATAAGTAGCATTGGCTGCTGTTACGCGAGAAATTTGGCCGCCATCTTGAAGTGGTGAAGAGGAACCTAAAGTGACAGTTGACAGGTAGAAAACAAAGATGCTTAACTGACAGTTGACAGGTAGAAAAAAAAGATGCTAAACTGACAGTTGACAGGTAGAAAACAAAGATGCTAAACTGACAGTTGACAGGTAGAAAACAAAGATGCTTAACAGACAGTTGACGGGTAGAAAACAAAGATGCTTAACTGACAGTTGACAGGTAGAAAACAAAGATGCCAGAAAGACAGTTGACAGGTAGAAAACAAAGATGCTAAACAGACAGTTGACGGGTAGAAAACAAAGATGCTAAACAGACAGTTGACGGGTAGAAAACAAAGATGCTAAACTGACAGTTGACAGGTAGAAAACAAAGATGCTAAACTGACAGTTGACAGGTAGAAAACAAAGATGCCAGAAAGACAGTTGACAGGTAGAAAACAAAGATGCTAAACAGACAATTGACGGGTAGAAAACAAAGATGCTAAACAGACAGTTGACGGGTAGAAAAAAAAGATGCTAAACTGACAGTTGACAGGTAGAAAACAAAGATGCTAAACTGACGGTTGACAAGTAGAACACAAAGGTGCTAAACTGACAGTCGACAGGTAGAAAACAAAGATGATAAACTGAAACTGACAGTCGACAGGTAGAAAACAACGATGCTAAAGTGACAGTTGACAGGTAGAAAACAAAGATGCTAAACTGACAGTCGACAGGTAGAAAACAAAGATGCTAAACTGACAAATGACAGGTAGAAAACAAAGATGCTAAAGTTGACAGTCGACAGGTAGAAAGCAAAGATGCTAAACTGACAGTTGACAGGTAGAAAACAAAGATGCTAAACTGACAAATGACAGACAGAAAGCAAAGATGCTAAACTGACAAATGACAGATAGAAAAAAAAGATGCTAAACTGACAGTTGACAGGTAGAAAACAAAGATGCTAAACAGACAGTTGACAAGTAGAAAACAAAGATGCTAAACTGACAGTTGACAGGTAGAAAACAAAGATGCTAAACTGACAGTCGACAGGTAGAAAACAAAGACGCTAAACTGACAGTTGACAGGTAGAAAACAAAGATGCTAAACTGACAAATGACAGATAGAAAACAAATATGCTAAACTGACAGTTGACAGGTAGAAAACAAAGATGCTAAAAAGACAGTTGACAGGTAGAAAACAAAGATGCTAAACTGACAGTTGACAGGTAGAAAACACAGATGCTAAACTGACAGTTGACAGGTAGAAAACAAAGATGCTAAACTGACAAATGACAGATAGAAAACAAATATGCTAAACTGACAGTTGACAGGTAGAAAACAAAGATGCTAAAAAGACAGTTGACAGGTAGAAAACAAAGATGCTAAACTGACAGTTGACAGGTAGAAAACAAAGATGCTAAACTGACAGTTGACAGGTAGAAAACACAGATGCTAAACTGACAGTTGACAGGTAGAAAACACAGATGCTAAACTGACAGTTGACAGGTAGAAAACAAAGATGATAAACTGACAGTGGACAAATAGACAGGTAGTTTTTTTTTTACAAATATCGTCCTGTATATTATGCCTCAAAGCAAAGAGTTTTTCCTGTGTCATCTGCACCTCTATTCTCATGAAACATCACTCAATGGTGTGCGGCACAACAAAACTAATGACAAAAAACCACTGACGACTGCTACCATGATTGTTAACCATCAACACTTCAGCTGATGACAACCACCAGTTTTTGTGTGGCAATTCTCATTTGTGGCTCTACTCTCATGAAACATCACTCAACGGCTGGCGGCACAACAAAACTATCCATCCATCCAACCATCCATTTTCTACCGCTTATTCCCTTATTCAAAATAATATTTTTTGCAATAATATTTATGTAGATTATGCCCTAAATAGAATTTCCCATGTCTTTTGCGCCTCTACTCACATGAAACATCACTCAATGGCATGCAGCACGACAAAACTAATGAGAAAAAAAGGAAACTATTTGCATTGTGGCTGTCAACAAAGGAAAATCAACAAATCTGCCGCACCGATTTATAAATTATAGTCCAGAATTTACGGTAATGGTGATGTCAGTATCAACAAAAATTATAATTTTTTGCAATTATGGTCCTGAATAATATACCCCAAAGCAAAGAGTTTTTCCTGTGTCATTTGCACCTCAACTCTCATGAAACATCAGTTAAAGGCGTGCGGCACGACTGCTGCACCGATTTATAAACTATAGTCCAGAATTTACGGTAATTGTGATGTCAATATCAATCAAAATAATACATATTTTTTGCAATAATCTTCTTGTATGTTATGCCCCAAAGAGTTTCTCCTGTGTCATTTGTACCTCTACTCTCATGAAATGTCGCTCAATGGTGTGCGGCACGACTGCCTCATGATTTATAGATTATAGTCCAGAATTCATGGTAATCGTGTTGTCAATATCAGTCAAAACAATCATGTTTTTGCAATAATTGTCCTGTATATTATGTCCCAAAGAGATTTCCCCGTGTCATTTGCGCCTCTACTCTCATGAAACATCACTCAATGGCATGCGGCACGACAAAACTAATGACAAAAAAAACAAAACTATTTGCATTATGGCCGTCAACATAGGAAAATCAACAAATCTGCCGCACCGATTTATAAATTATAGTCCAGAATTTACAGTAATGGTGATGTCAATATCAATCAAAATAATATCTTTTTTTGCAATAATCGTCCTGTATATTATGTCCCAAAGTGTTTCTCCTGTGTCATTTGTACCTCTACTCTCATGAAATGTCGCTCAGTGGTGCGCGGCACGACTGCCGCACGGATTTATAAATTATAGTCCAGAATTCATGGTAATCATATTGTCAATATCAGTCAAAATAATCATGTTTTTGCAATAATCGTCCTGTATATTGTGTCCCAAAGAGATTTCCCCGTGTCATTTGCGCCTCTACTCTCATGAAACATCACTCAATGGCACGCGGCACGACAAAACTAATGACAAAAAAAACAAAACTATTTGCATTATGGCCGTCAACATAGGAAAATCAACAAATCTGCCGCACCGATTTATAAATTATAGTCCAGAATTTCCAGTAATCGTGATGTCAATATCAATCAAAATAATCTATTTTTTTGCAATAATCGTCCTGTATATTATGTCCCAAAGTGTTTTTCCTGTGTCATTTGTACCTCTACTCTCATGAAATGTCGCTCAATGGTGCGCGGCATGACTGCCGCACGGATTTATAAATTATAGTCCAGGATTCATGGTAATCGTGTTGTCAAAATAATCATGTTTTTGCAATAATCGTCCTGTATATTATGTCCCAAAGAGATTTCCCCGTGTCATTTGCGCCTCTACTCTCATGAAACATCACTCAATGGCACGCGGCACGACAAAACTAATGACAAAAAAACTAAACTATTTGCATTATGGCCGTCAACATAGGAAAATCAACAAATCTTCCGCAGCGATTTATAAATCATAGTCCAGAATTTACAGTAATCGTGATGTCAATATCAATCAAAATAATATCTTTTTTTGCAATAATCGTCCTGTATATTATGTCCCAAAGTGTTTCTCCTGTGTCATTTGTACCTCTACTCTCATGAAATGTCGCTCAGTGGTGCGCGGCATGACTGCCGCACGGATTTATAAATTATAGTCCAGAATTCATGGTAATCATGTTGTCAATATCAGTCAAAATAATCATGTTTTTGCAATAATCGTCCTGTATATTATGTCTCAAAGAGATTTCCCCGTGTCATTTGCGCCTCTACTCTCATGAAACATCACTCAATGGCACGCGGCACGACAAAACTAATGACAAAAAAAACAAAACTATTTGCATTATGGCCGTCAACATAGGAAAATCAACAAATCTGCCGCACCGATTTATAAATTATAGTCCAGAATTTCCAGTAATCGTGATGTCAATATCAATCAAAATAATCTATTTTTTTGCAATAATCGTCCTGTATATTATGTCCCAAAGTGTTTTTCCTGTGTCATTTGTACCTCTACTCTCATGAAATGTTGCTCAATGGTGCGCGGCATGACTGCCGCACGGATTTATAAATTATAGTCCAGGATTCATGGTAATCGTGTTGTCAAAATAATCATGTTTTTGCAATAATCGTCCTGTATATTATGTCCCAAAGAGATTTCCCCGTGTCATTTGCGCCTCTACTCTCATGAAACATCACTCAATGGCACGCGGCACGACAAAACTAATGACAAAAAAACTAAACTATTTGCATTATGGCCGTCAACATAGGAAAATCAACAAATCTTCCGCAGCGATTTATAAATCATAGTCCAGAATTTACAGTAATCGTGATGTCAATATCAATCAAAATAATATCTTTTTTTGCAATAATCGTCCAGTATATTATGTCCCAAAGTGTTTTTCCTGTGTCACTTGTACCTCTACTCTCATGAAACATCACTCAATGGCACGCGGCACGACAAAACTAATGACAAAAAAACTAAACTATTTGCATTATGGCCGTCAACATAGGAAAATCAACAAATCTTCCGCAGCGATTTATAAATCATAGTCCAGAATTTACAGTAATCGTGATGTCAATATCAATCAAAATAATATCTTTTTTTGCAATAATCGTCCAGTATATTATGTCCCAAAGTGTTTTTCCTGTGTCACTTGTACCTCTACTCTCATGAAATGTCGCTCAATGGCACGCGGCACGACAAAACTAATGACAAAAAAACAAAACTATTTGCATTATGGCTGTCAACAGAGGAAAATCAACAAATCTGCCGCACCGATTTATAAATTATAGTCCAGAATTTCCAATAACCGTGATGTCAATATCAATCAAAATAATATCTTTTTTTGCAATAATTGTCCTGTATATTATGTCCCAAAGAGATTTCCCCGTGTCATTTGCGCCTCTACTCTCATGAAACATCACTCAATGGCACGTGGCACGACAAAACTAATGACAAAAAAACAAAACTATTTGAATTATGGCCGTCAACATAGGAAAATCAACAAATCTGCCGCACCGATTTATAAATTATAGTCCAGAATTTCCAATAATCGTGATGTCAATATCAATCAAAATAATATATTTTTTTGCAATAATCGTCCTGTATATTATGTCCCAAAGTGTTTTTCCTGTGTCACTTGTACCTCTACTCTCATGAAATGTCGCTCAATGGTGCGCGGCACGACTGCCGCACGGATTTATAAATTAGAGTCCAGAATTGACGTAATCGTGATGTCAATATCAATCAAAATAATCATGTTTTTGCAATAATCGTCCTATATATTATGTCCTAAAGAGTTTTTCTCAGTGTCATCTGCGCCTCTGCTCTCATGAAACATCGCTCAATGGCACGCAGCATGACAAAACTAATGACAAAAAACTACTACCATGATGGTTGTGCAGCATTTCCACGACTATCGGCTCCGGCCTATTGGCCCTGATGTTGTGATGTTGTTCTCCGGGAGCAATGTGGGATTACACTGCTGCCTGGGAGACGTGTAATCCCAGCTAATCTGGGATTCAGTTTCACGCCGCTTTGCAGAAGCAAACGCCGAGCGGACACGAAGGAGAGTATGGAGACACGGAGGGGTTTGCCCGAGTGAAGGATGTATCTGCTGGCCCTGCTCTGCTTCCTGCAACACCCGGCTGTCCTCACCTCCTGCCCACCATTGTGTGTCTGCACCCATGGGAGCTCACAACTCAGGTGGAGTCACTCTACCTTACACCAATATATTATTTATCTGATTTTTTTTTTTTTAATATTTTTTTCCTTATTATATCTACATTTAAACACTAATTGCTTTGTATCTTGTAATTGTCCAATTCTTGTTTTATAATGATTAGCATCCTAGGAAGGGAAAACTATTATTATTTTTTTAACCTATTGCTACCTGTTTTTGTGTATTTTTTTTGGTGTATTTTATCCTCCGTCGTCTCTTTCTGGGGCCGACTGGCTCGTACGTGCACATGCATCCTCCGCTGTTGCCATTTCTACCGCGTTACAAGTTATCGTTTGGACTTTTATCTTTCAGTAGACTCCATATGGAAGCGCTAAAAAAAAACCAACAACAACATGGATGACAGCGAAAAGAAACTTTCTAAGTGGAGGCACGTACCGAAACCCCCAAAGCAGTGAAGTTGTCACGTTGTGTAAAGGGTAAATAAAAAGAGAACACAATGATGGATGTCAGGTGTAGATCCACCCTTGTCATTTGTTTACATTGTGACTCCAGTGATAATGATACTTGTAAGAAACGTACTTTATTTGTCGCCATGGAGACGAGGATTAGTGATTTAGAAGTAGCTAAAACACTGCGGATGGATGTTTCAGTGTTATAGCTTCACCTTTATCTTGACTTTTTACACCAAAATGCGTCCATTCTCCCTTTTCTGTCTACACTTGTAAGTGCTCTGTGTGCGCGCGCTCCCAAACATGCTCCTCTGCTCCTAAAACCAGCAATGTCACCCCATGACCGGTACTTTTTCAAACAGGGTATAGTACCGTTTTTGATTCATTAGTACCACCACACTATATAAGTGCAACCCTAGTTCAAACTTATGTCCGTCAGTAGACTTGCTAGGGAAGCGACAAAAACTACAACATGGCTGTGAAAGTGGAGGCACGTAGATAAGACCGCGGTCAGAAAGGAACTTGAAAATATTGTCCGTGCAACATTTTTGACCGACGTGGTGGATAAGCGGGAACAATGGCCATCTTGACACCAGAAGAATCCTGCTTGAATCCTGGCATGGTGTGCACAATGCCGAGGTGCCCTCAAGCAAGACACCAAACCCCCCCTGAATTGCTTCTCAATGGGTCATGGTTAGCACCTCGCATAGCAGTTTCCACCATCAATATCACACAATTTTGTCGTTTCTAATATTCATCCATCCATCCATTTCCTACCGCTTGTCCCTGGAGCCAATCTCAGCTGCATTTGGGCAAAAGGCAGGGTACACCCTGGACAAGTCGCCCCCTCATCACAGGGCCAACACAGATAGACAAACAACATTCACACTTAGGACCATTTAGTGTTGCCAATCAACCTATCCCCAGGTGCATGTCTTTGGAGGTGGGAGGGGCCTATCCCCAGGTGCATGTCTTTGGAAGTGGGAGGGGCCTATACTCAGGTGCATGTCTTTAGAGGTGGGGGGGGTCTATCCCCAGGTGCATGTCTTTGGAGGTGGGAGGGGCCTATCCCCAGGTGCATGTCTTTGGAGGTGGGAGGGGCCTATCCCCAGGTGCATGTCTTTGGAGGTGGGAGGGGCCTATCCCCAGGTGCATGTCTTTGGAGGTGGGAGGGGCCTATCCCCAGGTGCATGTCATCACCAACCCTGTAATTTTTTATTTGATTTAAATAAAAAATAGCATCCTTTTTTTTCAAAAGGATGGAAATTAGGCTTTGCAAAACCAGGACTTCTGGAAAATCCTGGAATTTTTTTGAACTTGGAAAAAAGATAGTTTGACTTTTTAGAATAGTGAAATGTGTTGAAGTTGGAACAGTTTGAATCCGATGAAAAATGTGGGGATTGTGGAACTTTGAAGAATGTTCCATTGATTTCAATGAGATTTTTCCCCAAAATTGGGAATTTCTGGAAATGCAAAAATTATTTTTGAAAATGGTCAAACACTCTGAATGAGTTGAAATGGTTGGTGTTGGAATTTTTCCAAGTGGGTGGGAAAATGTTGAAGTAGTAACATGTTGAATTGAGAAATGGTATTATGGAATTCCTGGAATTTTGGGAAAACCGGGAATTTTTCCAGTTTAAAAAAACAATTGTTTTTTTGTCCTAATTAAGAGGAATGTTTGGATGGTGGAACGATTGAAAAATGTGGAAGGAGTAGTCACCAGAACAAAGGGTGGAAATAGGGCTTTGGAAAACCAGAAATCCTGGAAAATCCTGGAATTTCTTGGAACTTAGAAAACATTTAGTTTGAATGTCCAGGATGGTGAAATGTGTTGAAGTTGGAACAGTTTGAATCCTATGAAAAATGTGGGAAATGTGGAACTTTGAAGAATGTTGCATTGATTTCAATGGAAATTTCCCCAAAATTTGGAAATTTCAGGAAAATCGAAAATTATTTTGAAAATGGTCAAAAACTTGAAAGGACTGAATGAGTTGATGTGGTTGGTGTTGGAATTTTTCAAATGTGTGGAGAAATGTTGAAGTAGTAACATGTTGAATTGAGAAATGGTATTAAGGAATTCCTGGAATTTCGGGAAAAATGGGAATTTTTCCAGTTTAAAAAACAATTGTTTTTTTGTCCTAATTAAGAGGAATGTTCGGATGGTGGAACGATTGAAAAATGTGGAAGGAGTAGTCGCCAGAAAAAAGGGTGGAAATAGGGCTTTGGAAAACCAGAAATCCTGGAAAATCCTGGAATTTTTTTGAACTTGGAAAAAAGATAGTTTGACTTTTTAGAATAGAGAAATGTGTTGAAGTTGGAACAGTTTGAATCAGATGAAAAATGGGAGAATTGTGGAACTTTGAAGAATGTTCCATTGATTTCAATGAGATTTTTCCCCAAAATTGGGAATTTCTGGAAATGCAAAAAATATTTTTGAAAATGGTCAAACACTCTTATTGAGTTGAAATGGTTGGTGTTGGAATTTTTCCAAGTGGGTGGAGAAATGCTGAAGTAGTAACATGTTGAATTGAGAAATTGTATTATGGTATTCCTGGAATTTTGGGAAAACCAGGAATTTTTCCAGTTAAAAAAAATATTAGTTTTTTTGTCCTAATTAAGAGGAATGTTTGGATGGTGGAACGGTTGAAAAATGTGGAAGGAGTAGTCGCCAGAAAAAAGGGTGGAAATAGGGCTTTGGAAAACCAGGAATTCTGGAAAATTTTGGAATTTTTGGAACTTAGAAAAAATTTAGTTTGAATTTCCAGGATGGTGAAATGTGTTGAAGTTGGAACAGTTTGAATCAGATGAAAAATGGGCGAATTGTGGAACTTTGAAGAATGTTCCATTGATTTCAATGAGATTTTTCCCCAAAATTGGGAATTTCTGGAAATGCAAAAATTATTTTTGAAAATGGTCAAACACTCTGAATGAGTTGAAATGGTTGGTGTTGGAATTTTTCCAAGTGGGTGGGAAAATGTTGAAGTAGTAACATGTTGAATTGAGAAATGGTATTACGGAATTCCTGGAATTTCGGGAAAACTGGGAATTTTTCCAGTTAAAAAAAAAACAATAGTTTTTTTGTCCTAATTAAGAGGAATGTTTGGATGGTGGAACGGTTGAAAAATGTGGAAGGAGTAGTCGCCAGAAAAAAGGGTGGAAATAAGGCTTTGGAAAACCAAGAGTTTCTGGAAAATCCTGGAATTTTTGGAACTTAGAAAAAATGTAGTTTGAATTTCCAGGATGGTGAAATGTGTTGAATTTGGAACAGTTTGATACAGATGAAAAATGTGGGAAATGTGGAACTTTGAAGAATGTTGCATTGATTTCAATGGAAATTTCCCCAAAATTTGGAAATTTTACGAAAATCGAAAATTATTTTGAAAATGGTCAAAAACTTGAAAGGTCAGAATGAGTTGATATGGTTGGTGTTGGAATTTTTCAAATGGGTGGAGAAATGTTGAAGTAGTAACATGTTGAATTGAGAAATGGTATTAAGGAATTCCTGGAATTTCGGGAAACCCGTGAATTTTTCCAGTTCAAAAAATGTTTTTTTGTTGTTGTCCTAATTAAGAGGAATTTTTCGACCGTGGAACGGTTGAAAAATGTGGAAGGAGTAGTCGCCAGAACAAAGGGTGGAAATAGGGCTTCGGAAAACCAAGAATTCTGGAAAATTTTGGAATTTTTGGAACTTGGAAAAAATTTAGTTTGAATGTCCAGGATGGTGAAATGTGTTGAAGTTGGAACAGTTTGAATCCTATGAAAAATGTGGGAAATGTGGAACTTTGAAGAATGTTCCATTGATCTCAATGGAAATTTCCCCAAAATTGGGAATTTCAGGAAAAGTGAGAATTATTTTGAAAATGTTCAAAAACTTGAAAGGTCTGAATGAGTTGAAATGGTTGGTATTGGAATTTTTCCAAGTGGGTGGAGAAATGTTGAAGTAGTAACATGTTGAATTGAGAAATGGTATTAAGGAATTCCTGGAATTTTGGGAAAACCAGGAACTTTTGGACCCCCCTGGCTTATTCCGCAGTCTGTATTTGAAGGAAAGAAGATGTAAACCTGGGTTCTGACTCCTCGCCACAGGGGGGTGCACTGCAGCGACCCCAGGATCTCAGCAGTTCCGGCCAACGTCCCAGCAGACACGGTCAAACTGCGCCTGGAACGGACTCCCATCAGCAGGATCCCGCGGGCGGCCTTCTACAACTTGTCAGAGCTGCTCTTCCTGTGGCTGACCTACAACTCCATCTCGGCCGTCCATCCCAGCAGCTTCCTCAACCTCAAGGTCCTGAGAGAGTTGCGTCTGGATGGAAACCAGCTGGCGGCGTTCCCTTGGGAGGGACTCCGGGACATGCCTGGTCTCCAGACCCTGGGTCTCCACAACAACCGACTGTCCAGCCTTCCGTCTCACGCTGCGCTCTTCCTCCCCAACATCACCTACCTGGACCTGTCCAGCAACAGGTGTGGTGGCTCCTTACCAAGTCCTGACCTGTCTTGCCTTTCAGTCAACAGGTCTTCTCTCTTCAGGTTGACCACCTTGTCTGCGGAACTCTTGGATCTTTGGTTCCCCTTCCCGGGTCAACAGAGCGGATCAGTGCAAAGAAGAATTCTGGGTAGGACTTTACAACCTAAATGTATTTCAACTGCCATCCATCCATACATCTTCCGCTTATCCCAGGTCAGGTCGCGGGGGCAGCAGCCTAAGCAGGGAAGCTCAGACTTTCCTCTTAGATTGGTCACATCTAGTCTGAGACTTACATTGGTCACATTTGGTCTTGGACTTAGATCGGTGACATCTCATCTTAGACTTATATAGGTCAAATCTAGTCTTAGACTTAAATTGGTCACATCTAGTCTTAGACTTAAATCGGTCACATCTAGTCTTAAGCTTACATTGTTCACATCTAGTCTTGGACTTAAATCTGTCACATCTAGTCTTAGACTTAAATCGGTCACATTTAGTCTTAGACTTAGATTGGTCACATCCTATCTTAGACTTTGATTAGTCACATATAGTCTTAGACTTAATTTGGTCCCATCTACTCTTAGACTTAGATTGGTCACATCCTGTTTTAGACTTAGATTGGTCACATCCAGTCTTAGACTTAGATTGGTCACATCTAGTCTTAGACTTTGATTGGTCACATCTGGTCTTGGATTTAGATCGGTCACATCTAGTCTGACTTATATCGGTCACATCTAGTCTTAGACTTAAATTGTTCACATCTAGTCTTGGACTTAAATCGGTCACATCTAGTCTTAGACTTACATTGTTCACATCTAGTCTTAGACTTAAATCGGTCACATTTAGTCTTAGACTTAGATTGGTCACATCTAGTCTTAGACTTAGATTGGTGACATCTCATCTTAGACTTAGATTGGTCACATCTGGTCTTGGATTTAGATCGGTCACATCTAGTCTTGGACTTACATTGTTCACATCTAGTCTTAGACTTAAATCGGTCACATTTAGTCTTAGACTTAGATTGGTCACATCTAGTCTTAGACTTAGATTGGTGACATCTCATCTTAGACTTAGATTGGTCACATCTGGTCTTGGATTTAGATCGGTCACATCTAGTCTTAGACTTACATTGTTCACATCTAGTCTTAGACTTAAATCGGTCACATTTAGTCTTAGACTTAGATTGGTCACATCTAGTCTTACACTTAGATTGGTCACATCTAGTCTTAGACTTACATTATTCACACCTAGTCTTAGACTTAGATTGGTCACATCTAGTCTTAGACTTAGATTGGTCACTTCTAGTCTTAGACTTAGATTGGTCACATCTAGTCTTAGACTTACATTATTCACACCTAGTCTTAGACTTAGATTGGTCACATCTAGTCTTAGACTTAGATTGGTCACATCTAGTCTTAGACTTAGATTGGTCACATCTTATCTTAGACTTAGATTGGTCACATCCTATCTTAGACTTTGATTGGTCACATATAGTCTCAGACTTAATTTGGTCCCATCTACTCTTAGACTTAGATTGGTCACATCTCGTCTTAGACTTATATTGGTCACATCTAGTCTTACACTTAGATTGGTCACATCTAGTCTTAGACTTACATTATTCACACCTAGTCTTAGACTTAGATTGGTCACATCTAGTCTTAGACTTAGATTGGTCACATCTAGTCTTAGACTTAGATTGGTCACATCTTATCTTAGACTTAGATTGGTCACATCCTATCTTAGACTTTGATTGGTCACATATAGTCTCAGACTTAATTTGGTCCCATCTACTCTTAGACTTAGATTGGTCACATCTCGTCTTAGACTTATATTGGTCACATCTAGTCATAGATTGGTCATATCCCATTTTAGATTTAGTTTGGTCACACCTAGTCTTAGACTTAGATTAATCACATCTGGTCTTGGACTTCAATTGGTCACATCTATTCTTGGACTTAGATTGGTCACATCCTATCTTAGACTTAGATTGGTCACATCTGGCCTTAGACTTCGATTGGTCACATCTATTCTTGGACTTAGATTGGTCACATCGTATCTTAGACTTAGATTGGTCACATCTGGTCTTGGACTTCGATTGGCCACATCTAGTCTTGGACTTAGATTGGTCGCATATTGTCTTAGATTGGTCACATCCCGTTTTAGACTTAGATTGGTCACATCCTATCTTAGACTTAGATTGTTCACATCTAGACTTCGACGTAGATCGGTCAGATCAACTCCAACGGTTTGTGCCAAAACTCCAAAAACTAGAAGGGTGTGCCTGGGCAATGATGGTTTCACCTTATCATAGTCATTTCTATCGTTTTCACGATAAATGGCAAGTTATTGCCAAAGTCTGCATCACCCATCCCAACTATCCAGGTGTGGCCTGTGGTCTAAATGCCTTGAAGTAGCATCACAGTCATAACAGGAAACTAACAATTCCGATTCGTCAGTGTTTTCCGTGTAATTCTAGTACAGAAACAACAAGTTGTAAGCAAAACAATCTTGCCAGTGCAAAAACTACGAGTCAAAGAAGTCGTGCACAGACGACGTATCTTTGGTTGGACATCCGGCTTCTGTTTTCCAGGCGAGAGAGTTTCTTTCTACCAGAACCTCCTCTGTTTCCAGGTCAACTCTGTCCTCGGTATACACTGCTGTCATCTGTGACACGGTCTTTCTGCGTTTGGACCATCTCATGCTCACTGAAGACGACCGAAACTTTCCGACACCTCTAAGATGTATTCAGTCTTTGTGATATCATGCCAAAAAATATTTTTGCAAACCTAGCGACTCCCCCGCCTCAGACTATATGTTTACAACTAAACCCCGCATGTTGATACTCTGACTAATATCATGTTTGTTTCATCAAATGTATCAATTTGTGTAGTTACCTGAGCTGTGTTCGGATAGGTGTGGAAGACTATGGGTAGATCTCCAGTGCTACTTCAAGTCCATGAACCAAATCAATAATGTAATCGAGAGAAATTCTCCTGGATACCTAGGTCTCCATGACAACCCATGGTTGTGTGACTGCCAGATCTCCTTGGTGGTGTCATTGTCAATGTCCCTGGGAACTCCCGTGGTTCTCATGGACCATCTGCTTACATGCGGCAGATCTCCGGGTCCGCTGCCTCGCTGCATGAGACCCTCCGTCCAGCCCGTGGCCACCAGAGTCATGTCTCCGCTGGGCAGCAACGTGATCCTGCGTTGTGACGCCACCGGCTACCCCACCCCGACTTTGACCTGGGTCAAAACTTCAACCTACGTCGGTGAGGCGTGCGCTGTCCCTGGGGTTTTTGGATCGAGTCACATGGGTCTGGTGTCTTCTCTCTCCAGGTTGCTGTCAGCAGGACATGGTTCGGAACAACGAAGAGCTGCCCAGGAATCTGAAAAGTTGTAAGTAGTATTTTGTCTTCCGGTTCTTTGATATGATACAGTGGCAGTTTCTGGTCTTTGAAGTCAGGGAAGCTCATTTGCAGATAGTCTCTAAACCCAAGTACAGTCCTAACTAATGCGTCATACCTGATGTGTTGTAATCCAAGTCAAACGCATATAATGCAACAAAATACACTTTAATCAATCAGTATTTACTTATTTAGTCCTAAATCCGCGGTACATAGCCCACATAAGGGCAAGGAAAAACTTACCCCGGTGGGACGTCGGTGACAATGACTATGAGAAACCTTGGGGAGACCGAAAGCAATGGATGTCGAGCATGTCTAACATAATAGTGTGAAAGTCCAGTCCTAGTGGATCTAACATAATAGTTTGAGAGTCGAGTTCACAGTGGATCTAACATAATAGTGAGAGTCCAGTCCATAGTGGATCTAACATAATAGTGAGAGTCCAGTCCATAGTGGATCTAACATAATAGTGTGAGAGTCCAGTCCATAGTGGATCTAACATAATTGTTTGAAACTCCAGTCCATAGTGGATCTAACATAATAGTTTGAGAGTCGAGTTCACAGTGGATCTACCATAATAGTGTGAGTCCAGTCCATAGTGGATCTAACATAATAGTGTGAGAGTCCAGTCCATAGTGGATCTAGCATAATAGTGAGAGTCCAGTCCATAGTGGATCTAACATAATTGTTTGAGACTCCAGTCCATAGTGGATCTAACATAATAGTAAGGGTCCAGTCCATAGTGGATCTAACATAATAGTGAGAGTCCAGTCCATAGTGGATCTAACATAATAGTGAGAGTCCAGTCCATAGTGGATCTAACATAATAGTGTGAGAGTCCAGTCCATAGTGGATCTAACATAATAGTGTGAGAGTCCAGTCCATAGTCGATCTAACATAATAGTTTGAGAGTCGAGTTCACAGTGGATCTACCATAATAGT
>NC_084634.1:40216003-40331003 GCF_033978795.1 Nerophis ophidion
TACTCCCGTATACTAAAGTATTGTCTGATCATTACCTTATAAAATTCGAGGTTCAGACGCATGTTCGTCAAACTAATAATAATAATAACTGCTATAGCAGCCGCAACATTAATACGGCCACAACGACGACTCTTGCGGACCTACTGCCCTCGGTAATGGCACCATTCCCAAAGTATGTGGGCTCTATTGATAACCTCACTAACAACTTTAACGACGCCCTGCGCGAAACCATTGATAACATAGCACCGCTAAAGTTAAAAAAGGCTCCAAAAAAGCGCACCCCGTGGTTTACAGAAGACACTAGAGCTCAGAAATTATTATGTAGAAAGCTGGAACGCAAATGGCGCACGACTAAACTTGAGGTGCACCATCAAGCATGGAGTGATGGTTTAATAACTTATAAACGCATGCTTACCTTAGCTAAAGCTAAATATTACTCAAATCTCATCCACCGTAATAAAAACGATCCTAAATTTTTGTTTAGTACGGTAGCATCGCTAACCCAACAAGGGACTCCTTCCAGTAGCTCAACCCACTCAGCTGATGACTTTATGCAATTCTTTAGTAAGAAAATTGAAGTCATTAGAAAGGAGATTAAAGACAATGCGTCCCAGCTACAACGGGGTTCTATTAACACTGACACGATTGTATATACGGCGGATACTGCAAATATCCAAAATACTTTCTCTCGTTTTGAGGAAATAACATTAGAGGAATTGTTACAACGTGTAAATGGAATAAAACAGACAACATGTTTACTTGACCCTCTTCCTGGGAAACTGATCAAGGAGCTCTTTGTATTATTAGGTCCATCAGTGCTAAATATTATAAACTTATCACTCTCCTCGGGCACTGTTCCCCTAGCATTCAAAAAAGCGGTTATTCATCCTCTTCTTAAAAGACCTAACCTCGATCCTGACCTCATGGTAAACTACCGACCGGTGTCTCACCTTCCCTTTATTTCAAAAATCCTTGAAAAAATTGTTGCGGAGCAGTTAAATGAACACTTAGCGTCTAACAATCTATGTGAAACCTTTCAATCCGGTTTCAGGGCAAATCACTCCACGGAGACAGCCCTCGCAAAAATGACTAATGATCTATTGCTAACGATGGATTCTGATGCGTCATCTATGTTGCTGCTCCTCGATCTTAGCGCTGCTTTCGATACCGTCGATCATAATATTTTATTAGAACGTATCAAAACACGAATTGGTATGTCAGACTTAGCCCTGTCTTGGTTTAACTCTTATCTTACTGATAGGATGCAGTGTGTCTCCCATAACAATGTGACCTCGGACTACGTTAAGGTAACGTGTGGAGTTCCCCAGGGTTCGGTCCTTGGCCCTGCACTCTTCAGCATCTACATGCTGCCGCTAGGTGACATCATACGCAAGTACGGTATTAGCTTTCACTGTTATGCTGATGACACCCAACTCTACATGCCCCTAAAGCTGACCAACACGCCGGATTGTAGTCAGCTGGAGGCGTGTCTTAATGAAATTAAACAATGGATGTCCGCTAACTTTTTGCAGCTCAACGCCAAAAAAACGGAAATGCTGATTATCGGTCCTGCTAGACACCGAACTCTATTTAATAATACAACTCTAACATTTGACAACCAAACAATTAAACAAGGCGACACGGTAAAGAATCTGGGTGTTATCTTCGACCCAACTCTCTCCTTTGAGGCACACATTAAAAGCGTTACTAAAACGGCCTTCTTTCATCTCCGTAATATCGCTAAAATTCGCTCCATTCTGTCCACTAAAGACGCTGAGATCATTATCCATGCGTTTGTTACGTCTCGCCTCGACTACTGTAACGTATTATTTTCGGGTCTCCCCATGTCTAGCATTAAAAGATTACAGTTGGTACAAAATGCGGCTGCTAGACTTTTGACAAGAACAAGAAAGTTTGATCACATTACGCCTGTACTGTATATACCTTTATATACATATATACATACATATATACCTATACTGTATATACCTTTATATACATATATACATACATATATACCTATACTGTATATACCTTTATATACATATATACATACATATATACCTATACTGGCTCACCTGCACTGGCTTCCTGTGCACTTAAGATGTGACTTTAAGGTTTTACTACTTACGTATAAAATACTACACGGTCTAGCTCCATCTTATCTTGCCGATTGTATTGTACCATATGTCCCGGCAAGAAATCTGCGTTCAAAGGACTCCGGCTTATTAGTGATTCCCAAAGCCCAAAAAAAGTCTGCGGGCTATAGAGCATTTTCCGTTCGGGCTCCAGTACTCTGGAATGCCCTCCCGGTAACAGTTCGCGATGCCACCTCAGTAGAAGCATTTAAGTCTCACCTTAAAACTCATTTGTATACTCTAGCCTTTAAATAGACTCCCTTTTTAGACCAGTTGATCTGCCGTTTCTTTTCTTTTTCTTCTATGTCCCACTCTCCCGTGTGGAGGGGGTCCGGTCCGATCCGGTGGCCATGTACTGCTCGCCTGTGTATCGGCTGGGGACATCTCTGCGCTGCTGGTCCGCCTACGCTTGGGATGGTTTCCTGCTGGCTCCGCTGTGAACGGGACTCTCGCTGCTGTGTCTTGGATCCTCTTTGGACTGGACTCTCGCGACTGTGTTGTATCCATTGTGGATTGAACTTTCACAGTATCATGTTAGACCCGCTCGACATCCATTGCTTTCCTCCTCTCTAAGGTTCTCATAGTCATCATTGTCACCGACGTCCCACTGGGTCATTATTGTCACCAATGTCCCACTGGGTGTGAGTTTTCCTACCGAGGATGTCGTGGTGGTTTGTGCAGCCCTTTGAGACACTAGTGATTTAGGGCTATATAAGTAAACATTGATTGATTGATTGATATATACATACGTGTATATATATGTATGTATATACTGTATATATGTATGTATGTATGTATGTATATATATATATGTATGTGTATATATATATGTATGTTTATATATATACATATATATATATATATATATGTATGTGTATATATGTATATATATATATATATATATGTGTATATATATTTATATATATTATGTATGTATGTATGTATGTATATATTTAACTTTAATGCAGGTAATGGGGATTAGATCTTTTAGGCCTATCCCTAAAGCCCTCTAAAAACATCCAAAAAGCTCCAACAAAGTTGTAAGTGTACATACCATGTAGTAACAGGTATGTTTTGAATTTTTAACAGTATTCTTGATTATTTCACTGAGCACATCGCAACGTTTGCTATTCCCTTTAACAATAACAACTGTGACTAAACACGGCAGACGTCATGAGAGACTAATTTGGGACAAATGATGATCCAGAACCTTTAGTTTTTGAGCCTAAATGTACACACCATTTTATTACATGGGGTGCTAAGCATCATTTAACACCGGTGCTAACCTCTAAACAAGAAATGCGACTTACGAACATAATAAAACAATGAGATCGCCACTGTCGGGATGTTTATATCTTTCGGCACAATACTTGTGTTCCCTGTTTAGATGAAGAATTCACCGCAATCCCCCACCGTCTCCGAGCTTTTACAATAACATTGCTAATACTGGGTTAACATGCAGGTCACACCTTTTAATGTCGGTTGGGGTTTTTAGAGGGCTCTATCGGCCAAATAGATGACTCCCATTAGCTACTTTGTTAGCCGTCTCATATAGTTGTTTTTTCACTGTTATATTAAATCATATTGAATAAAACTTGCTTTTCCGTCCCAGGAATGGAATGTTTTTGTTTCTGCTATCCGATCCAGATCTGCCATTGTCACGCCTGATAGTAGACACTTTTGCAATAAAGCGACTGTGGATGGAAACACCTTGTCATCCTTAACGATATGGTAGACTAGACACCGCATTACCCCTACGGCTGCACGCACACACCAATCTACATCATGACCCATAACTGGCCCGATTATGAACCACATAGAAAATAGGAATGTTGCTTCTGGTCCAGACAGCACAACACATGATGTAAGTGTCTATATTAGCTTACTATCAAAATGACTATAAAAGTCTTATATAAGTAATATAATGAAGACAACACATGATGTAAGTGTCTATATTAGCTTACTATCAAAATGACTATAAAAGTCTTATATAAGTGTTATAATGAAGACAACACATGATGTAAGTGTCTATATTAGCTTACTGTCAAAATGACTATAAAAGTCTTATATAAGTGTTATAATGAAGACAACACATGATGTAAGTGTCTATATTAGCCTACTATCAAAAAGACTTCAAAAGTCTTATATAAGTGTTATAATGAAGGCAACACATGATGTAAGTGTCAATATTAGCCTACTATCAAAATGACTTTAAAAGTCTTATATAAGTGTTATAATGAAGACAACACATGATGTAAGTGTCTATATTAGCTATATTAGCCTTCTATTAATATGACTTTAAAAGTCTTATATAAGTGTTATAATGAAGGCAACACATGATGTAAGTGTCTATATTAGCCTACTATCAAAATGACTTTAAAAGTCTTATATAAGTTTTATAATGAAGACAACACATGACATAAGTGTCTATATTAGCCTAATATCAAAATGACTAAACGTCTTATATAAGTGTTATAATGAAGGCAACACATGACCTAAGTGTCTATGTTAGCTAAATTAGCCTACAATCCAAATTACTTTAAAAGTCTTATACAAGTGTTATAATGAAGACAACACATGATGTAAGTGTCTATATTAGCCTACTATCAAAATGACTTTAAAAGTCTTATATAAGTTTTATAATGAAGACAACACATGACATAAGTGTCTATATTAGCCTACTATCAAAATTACTTCAAAAGTCTTATATAAGTGTTATAATGAAGGCAACACATGATGTGTCTATATTAGCCTACTATCAAAATGACTATAAAAGTCTTATATAAGTGTTATAATGAAGACAACACATGATGTAAGTGTCTATATTAGCCTACTATCAAAATGACTTTAAAAGTCTTATATAAGTGTTATAATGAAGACAACACATGATGTAAGTGTCTATATTAGCTATATTAGCCTTCTATTAATATGACTTTAAAAGTCTTATATAAGTGTTATAATGAAGGCAACACATGATGTAAGTGTCTATATTAGCCTACTATCAAAATGACTTTAAAAGTCTTATATAAGTTTTATAATGAAGACAACACATGATGTAAGTGTTTATATTAGCCTACTATCAAAATGACTAAACGTCTTATATAAGTGTTATAATGAAGGCAACACATGACCTAAGTGTCTATGTTAGCTAAATTAGCCTACAATCCAAATTACTTTAAAAGTCTTATATAAGTGTTATAATGAAGACAACACATGATGTAAGTGTCTATATTAGCCTACTATCAAAATGACTGTAAAAGTCTTATATAAGTGTTATAATGAAGACAACACATGATGTAAGTGTCTATATTAGCTATATTAGCCTACTATCAAAATGACCTTAAAAGTCTTATATAAGTGTTATAATGAAGACAACACATGATGTAAGTGTCTATATTAGCCTACTATCAAAATGACTTTAAAAGTCTTATATAAGTGTTATAATGAAGACAACACATGGTGTAAGTGTCTATATTAGCCTACTATCAAAATGACTTTAAAAGTCTTATATAAGTGTTATAATGAAGACAACACATGGTGTAAGTGTCTATATTAGCCTACTATCAAAATGACTTTAAAAGTCTTATATAAGTGTTATAATGAAGACAACACATGATGTAAGTGTCTATATTAGCCTACTATCAAAATGACTTTAAAAGTCTTATATAAGTGTTATAATGAAGACAACACATGATGTAAGTGTCTATATTAGCCTACTATCAAAATGACTTTAAAAGTCTTATATAAGTGTTATAATGAAGACAACACATGATGTAAGTGTCTATATTAGCCTACTATCAAAATGACTTTAAAAGTCTTATATAAGTGTTATAATGAAGACAACACATGATGTAAGTGTCTATATTAGCCTACTATCAAAATGACTTGAAAAGTCTTATATAAGTGTTATAATGAAGACAACACATGATGTAAGTGTCTATATTAGCCCACTATCAAAATGACTTGAAAAGTCTTATATAAGTGTTATAATGAAGGCATCACATGATGTAAGTGTCTATATTAGCCTACTATCAAAATGAATTTTTAAAGTCTTATATAAGTGTTATAATGAAGACAACACATGATGTAAGTGTCTATATTAGCCTACTATCAAAATGAATTTTTAAAGTCTTATATAAGTGTTATAATGAAGACAACACATGATGTAAGTGTCTATATTAGCCTACATTCAAAATGACTTTAAAAGTCTTATATAAGTGTTATAATGAAGGCAACACATGATGTAAGTGTCTATATTAGCCTACTATCAAAATGACTATAAAAGTCTTATATAAGTGTTATAATAAAGACAACACATGATGTAAGTGTCTATATTAGACTACTATCAAAATAACTTTAAAAGTCTTATATAAGTGTTATAATGAAGGCATCACATGATGTAAGTGTCTATATTAGCCTACTGTCAAAATGAATTTTTAAAGTCTTATATAAGTGTTATAATGAAGACAACACATGATGTAAGTGTCTATATTAGCCTACTATCAAAATGAATTTTTAAAGTCTTATATAAGTGTTATAATGAAGACAACACATGATGTAAGTGTCTATATTAGCCTACATTCAAAATGACTTTAAAAGTCTTATATAAGTGTTATAATGAAGGCAACACATGATGTAAGTGTCTATATTAGCCTACTATCAAAATGACTATAAAAGTCTTATATAAGTGTTATAATAAAGACAACACATGATGTAAGTGTCTATATTAGACTACTATCAAAATGACTTGAAAAGTCTTATATAAGTGTTATAATGAAGACAACACATGATGTAAGTGTCTATATTAGCCCACTATCAAAATGACTTGAAAAGTCTTATATAAGTGTTATAATGAAGGCATCACATGATGTAAGTGTCTATATTAGCCTACTATCAAAATGAATTTTTAAAGTCTTATATAAGTGTTATAATGAAGACAACACATGATGTAAGTGTCTATATTAGCCTACTATCAAAATGAATTTTTAAAGTCTTATATAAGTGTTATAATGAAGACAACACATGATGTAAGTGTCTATATTAGCCTACATTCAAAATGACTTTAAAAGTCTTATATAAGTGTTATAATGAAGGCAACACATGATGTAAGTGTCTATATTAGCCTACTATCAAAATGACTATAAAAGTCTTATATAAGTGTTATAATAAAGACAACACATGATGTAAGTGTCTATATTAGACTACTATCAAAATAACTTTAAAAGTCTTATATAAGTGTTATAATGAAGGCATCACATGATGTAAGTGTCTATATTAGCCTACTGTCAAAATGAATTTTTAAAGTCTTATATAAGTGTTATAATGAAGACAACACATGATGTAAGTGTCTATATTAGCCTACTATCAAAATGAATTTTTAAAGTCTTATATAAGTGTTATAATGAAGACAACACATGATGTAAGTGTCTATATTAGCCTACATTCAAAATGACTTTAAAAGTCTTATATAAGTGTTATAATGAAGGCAACACATGATGTAAGTGTCTATATTAGCCTACTATCAAAATGACTATAAAAGTCTTATATAAGTGTTATAATAAAGACAACACATGATGTAAGTGTCTATATTAGACTACTATCAAAATAACTTTAAAAGTCTTATATAAGTGTTATAATGAAGACAACACATGATGTAAGTGTCTATATTAGCTATATTAGCCTACTATCAAAATGACTTTAAAAGTCTTATATAAGTGTTATAATGAAGACAACACATGATGTAAGTGCCATATTAGCCTACTATCAAAATAACTTTAAAAGTCTTATATAAGTGTTATAATGAAGACAGCACATGATGTAAGTGTCTATATTAGCCTAGTTTTGGGGGGACTTGAGGGGATTGTTACAATGCGTTCAAGAGTCTTACGGCCTGAGGGAAGAAGCTGTTACAGAACCTGGAGGTTCTGCTACGGAGTCTGCGGAACCTCAATCTAGAGTCTGGCAGTGAAAACAGTCCTTGGTGGGGGCGGGAGGAGTATCTGCAGACTTTTTGAGCCCTGGTCAGGCGGCTGCTTTTTTGCCATCTCCCGGACAGGAGGAAGAGGAGTCCTGGCCATCCTCACCACTCTCTGGAGAGACTTCTGGTCTGAGGCCCTGCAGCCTCCAGTCATGACTTTGCTCACTAGAAATAGTCACCGATCATAGGACAGTCACACTATAAACTTCAGAGTCATGGCCTGGAGTTTCGCTCTAGATAAAAAGTGGATGCGATGCAGTAAATCCCGTCCAAAGTTCAGAAAGCAGATAAGACTCAGGGGCTGGTTTACAACTCAGGGTCATGAAGAAGTGTCAAACTACTTTGCATAGTACCATTGTAGCGTAGACTTTCTTTATGTTCCTAGTCACAATCTAGTCTGTACTCCAGTCTGCCTCTAGTGACAATCTAGTCTGTACTCCAGTCTGCCTCTAGTGACAATCTAGTCTGTACTCCAGTCTGCCTCCAGTGACAATCTAGTCTGTACTCCAGTCTGCCCTAGTGACAATGTAGTCTGTACTCCAGTCTGCTTCTAGTGACAATCTAGTCTGTACTCCAGTCTGCCTCTAGTGACAATCTAGTCTGTACTCCAGTCTTCCTCCAGTGACAATCTAGTCTGTACTCCAGTCTTCCTCCAGTGACAATCTAGTCTGTACTCCAGTCTGCCTCTAGTGACAATCTAGTCTGTACTCCAGTCTGCCTCTAGTGACAATCTAGTCTGTACTCCAGTCTTCCTCCAGTGACAATCTAGTCTGTAATCCAGTCTGCCTCCAGTGACAATCTAGTCTGTACTCCAGTCACGACTCTAGTGACAATGTAGTCCGTACTCCAGTCTGCCTCTAGTGACAATCTAGTCTGTACTCCAGTCTGCCTCTAGTGACAATGTAGTCTGTACTCCAGTCTGCCTCTAGTGACAATGTAGTCTGTACTCCAGTCTGCCTCTAGTGACAATCTAGTCTGTACTCCAGTCTGCCTCTAGTGACAATCTAGTCTGTACTCCAGTCTGCCTCTAGTGACAATCTAGTCTGTACTCCAGTCTGCCTCTAGTGACAATGTAGTCTGTACTCCAGTCTGCCTCTAGTGACAATCTAGTCTGTACTCCAGTCTGCCTCTAGTGACAATGTAGTCTGTACTCCAGTCACGACTCAAGTGACAATCTGGTCCGTACTCCAGTCTGCCTCTAGTGACAATCTAGTCTGTACTCCAGTCTGCCTCTAGTGACAATCTAGTCTGTACTCCAGTCTGCCTCTAGTGACAATCTAGTCTGTACTCCAGTCTGCCTCTCGCCTTGAACAAGAGACATCACATAAACACAAACTATGATGTACTGTACTATACTGGGGTCAGTATCAGCTATGAGCTAAGTACACTATAAGTTAGTCTATGAAGGTTCTCATTCATCAGGTCAGCGTCCTCTCGGAACTTTCAATCATCACAACTAAACTAGGTTGGTCCTAGAAGACTCTTAATCCTAGCAGACTTAAAAAGTTCATGTTCATAGACTTACACTGGTCACATCTAGTCTTAGACTTACACTGGTCACATCTAGTCTTAGACTTTGATTGGTCACATCTAGTCTTAGACTTTGATTGGTCACATCTAGTCTTAGACTTACACTGGTCACATCTAGTCTTAGACTTACACTGGTCACATCTAGTCTTAGACTTTGATTGGTCACTTCTAGTCTTAGACTTTGATTGGTCACTTCTAGTCTTAGGCTTTGATTGGTCACATCTAGTCTTAGACTTACACTGGTCACATCTAGTCTTAGACTTTGATTGGTCACTTCTAGTCTTAGACTTTGATTGGTCACTTCTAGTCTTAGGCTTTGATTGGTCACATCATTTTTAATTTTCCTGAAGGAATCAATAAAGTACTATCTATATGTCTATCTTAGATTTATATTGGTCACACCTAGTCTTGGACTTAGATTGTTACATCAAGTCTTGGACTTAGACTGTTCACATCTAGTTTTAGGCTTAGATTGTTACATCTAGTCTTAGACTTCGACTGTTCACATCTAGTCTTAGACTTTGATTGCTCACATCTAGTCTTACACTTACATTGGTCACATCTAGTCTTAGACTAAGATTGGTCACATCTAGTCTGAGAATTAGATTGGTCACATTTAGTCTTAGACTTTGATTGGTCACTTCTAGTCTGAGACTTAGATTGGTCACATCTAGTCTTGGACTTTGATTGGTCACATTTAGTCTTAGACTTTGATTGGTCACTTCTAGTCTGAGACTTAGATTGGTCACATCTAGTCTTAGACTTAGATTGGTCACATCTAGTCTTAGACTTTGATTGGTCACATCTAGTCTTAGACTTACACTGGTCACATCTAGTCTTAGACTTACACTGGTCACATCTAGTCTTAGACTTTGATTGGTCACTTCTAGTCTTAGACTTTGATTGGTCACTTCTAGTCTTAGGCTTTGATTGGTCACATCTAGTCTTAGACTTACACTGGTCACATCTAGTCTTAGACTTTGATTGGTCACTTCTAGTCTTAGACTTTGATTGGTCACTTCTAGTCTTAGGCTTTGATTGGTCACATCATTTTTAATTTTCCTGAAGGAATCAATAAAGTACTATCTATATGTCTATCTTAGATTTATATTGGTCACACCTAGTCTTGGACTTAGATTGTTACATCAAGTCTTGGACTTAGACTGTTCACATCTAGTTTTAGGCTTGGATTGTTACATCTAGTCTTAGACTTCGACTGTTCACATCTAGTCTTAGACTTTGATTGCTCACATCTAGTCTTACACTTACATTGGTCACATCTAGTCTTAGACTAAGATTGGTCACATCTAGTCTGAGAATTAGATTGGTCACATTTAGTCTTAGACTTTGATTGGTCACTTCTAGTCTGAGACTTAGATTGGTCACATCTAGTCTTGGACTTTGATTGGTCACATTTAGTCTTAGACTTTGATTGGTCACTTCTAGTCTGAGACTTAGATTGGTCACATCTAGTCTTAGACTTAGATTGGTCACATCTAGTCTGAGACTTAGATTGGTCACATCTAGTCTTAGACTTAGATTGGTCACATCTAGTTTTAGACTTTGATTGCTCACATCTAGTCTTAGACCTAGATTTTGCATCTAGTCTTAGACTTACTTTGGTCACATCTAGTCTTAACGCACATTGGTGACATGTAGTCTTAGAATTTGATTGCTCACATCTAGTCTTAGACTTAGATTGGGCACATCTAGTCTCTGACTGATTGGTCACATCTAGTCTTAGAATTTATTGGTCACATCTAGTTTTAGACTTTGATTGCTCACATCTAGTCTTAGACCTAGATTTTTGCATCTAGTCTTAGACTTACTTTGGTCACATCTAGTCTTAACGCACATTGGTGACATTTAGTCTTAGAATTTGATTGCTCACATCTAGTCTTAGACTTGGATTGGGCACATCTAGTCTCTGACTGATTGGTCACATCTAGTTTTAGACTTTGATTGCTCACATCTAGTCTCAGACATAGATTTTTGCATCTAGTCTTAGACTTTGATTGGTCACATCTAGTCTGAGACTTTGATTGGTCACTTCTAGTCTTAGACTTTGATTGGTCACGTCTAGTCTGAGACTTAGATTGGTCACATCTAGTCTTAGACTTAGATTGGTCACATCGAGTCTTAGACTTACATTAGTCACATTTAGTCTTAGACTTTGATTGGTCACATCTAGTCTTAGACTTTGATTGCTAACATCTAGTCTTAGACCTACATTAGTCACATCTAGTCTTAGATTTACATTAGTCACACCTAGTCTTAGACTTTGATTGGTCATATTGAGTCTTAGACTTTGATTGCTAACATCTAGTCTTAGACTTACATTAGTCACATCTAGTCTTAGACTTACATTGGTCACATCTAGTCTAAGACCTAGATTGGTCACGTCCAGTCTTCGACTTAGATTGGTCACTTATAGTCTTGGACTAAGAGTGCTCACATCTAGTCTTAGACTTAGATTGGGCACATCTAGTCTCTGACTGATTGGTCGAATCTAGTCTTAGAATTTGATTGTTCACATCTAGTTTTAGACCTAGATTTTTGCATCTAGTCTTAGACTTACTTTGGTCACATCTAGTCTCTGACTGATTGGTCGAATCTAGTCTTAGAATTTGATTGCTCACATCTAGTCTTAGACTTAGATTGGGCACATCTAGTCTCTGACTGATTGGTCACATCTAGTCTTAGACTTAGATTGGGCACATCTAGTCTCCGACTGATTGGTCACATCTAGTCTTAGAATTTGATTGGTCACATCTAGTCTTAGACTTTGATTGCTCACATCTAGTCTTAGACCTAGATTTTTGTATCTAGTCTTAGACTTACTTTGGTCACATCTAGTCTTAACGCACATTGGTGACATTTAGTCTTAGAATTTGATTGCTCACATCTAGTCTTTGACTTAGATTGTTACATCGAGTCTTGGACTTGATGTAGTGTCCCCATATGTGCTCTTTTGTGTCTCGGAGATATGAATAAATGAGATCTCATCTATGCTGGTGTCTAAGCTTTCGTATCTTCACATGATTTTTGGATTTAAAAACAACTTTCTTACCTGCAAGCTGCTTCCTGCCGTCCTTTGCAAGCTGGGGGAGCCGGCAGTTGCAACTTAGTGCCCACAAGGTCTTGTGTTCCAGTCTCTTCATGCAGGACACCTCACCCAACATGTCAACAACCTGATGTGTTGATGGCATTATCTACCAATTTATCGCCCGTATTGTTTCGCCAGGTGCACTCAGATTGTGGTCCTGCGTGGAACAGGGAGATACTTTCTTAATTTGTTGCGTTTTTATTTATATTTACCTTTTAGATTCAACAGTCAGATCTCATATCTAGGAGTCTTGATCACGAGTGAGGGAAGAGTGGATGGTGAGATCGACAGGCGGCGTCTTCAGTAATTGCGACACTGCATCGATCCCTTGTGGTGAAGAAGGTTTGAGCCGGAAGGCAAAGCTCTCAATTTACCAGTCTATCTATATTCCCATCCTCACCTATGGTCATGAGCTTTGGGTTGTGACCGAAAAGACAGGATCACGGTGTAGAGAGGCGGAATCGGGGAACGAGCAGCGGGGCAGGGCACGCTGGAGCCCTGCCCAAGATGGCGGCAAGGAGGCGGAGAATTCCGGCTGAGCGGGAAGGCGGGGCACACTGGCACACAATCATCTTATCTCCTCTGGCTGTATCAAAGGGGAGAAGGAGGAGGGATGGTGGCAGAAGGAGTAGGAGAACCAGCCCCAGACGACGACGACGTGCCCGGCTGAAAGCTAGCAGGAGAGAAGGAGCTGAAAAGCGTCCCGAACTGAAGACAAAAGCTTATTTGAAAAAATAAACAAGAGTCAAACCTGCTCGAAAACCATATCCATCCTTGTTGGTCTGTGGAACCCACAGGACGACAGCAAGAGTCTGTCACACACGGGTACAAGTGACCTAAAGCAGTTTCCAGGTCTCTCCCTTAGAGATAGGGTGAGAAGCTCTGTCATCCAGAACTCAAAGTAAAGCCGCTGCTCCTCCACATGGAGAGGAGCCAGATGAGGTGGTTCGGGCATCTGGTCAGGATGCCACCCGAACGCCTCCCTAGGGAGGTGTTTATGGTAGGCGAGGCCACGGGGGAGACCCAGGACACATTGGGAAGACTATGTCTCCCGGCTGGCCTGGGAATGCCTCGGGATCCCCCGGGAAGAGCTAGACGAAGTGGTTGGGGAGAGGGAAGTCTGGCCTTCCCTGCTTAGGCTGCTGCCCCCGCGACCCCACCTCGGATAAGCGGAAGCAAACAGATGAATCTCATTCTCATAAAATACTACACGGTCTAGCTCCAGCCTATCTTGCCGATTGTATTGTACCATATATCCCGGCAAGAAATCTGCGTTCAAAAGACTCCGGCTTATTAGTGATTCCTAGAGCCCAAAAAAGTCTGCGGGCTATAGAGCGTTTTCCGTTCGGGCTCCAGTACTCTGGAATGCCCTCCCGGCAACAGTTCGAGATGCCACCTCAGTAGAAGCATTTAAGTCTCACCTTAAAACTCATCTGTATACTCTAGCCTTTAAATAGACCTCCTTTTTAGACCACTTGATGTGCCGCTTCTTTTCTCTCTCCTATGTCCCCCCCTCCCTTGTGGAGGGGGTCCGGTCCGATGACCATGGATGAAGTACTGGCTGTCCAGAGTCGAGACCCAGGATGGACCGCCCGTCGGGACCCAGGATGGACCGCTCGCCTGTATCGGTTGGGGACATCTCTACGCCGCTGATCTGCCTCCGCTTGAGATGGTTTCCTGTGGACGGGACTCTCGCTGCTGTCTTGGATCCGCTTTGAACTGAACTCTCGCGGCTGTGTTGGAGCCACTATGGATTGAACTTTCACAGTATCATGTTAGACCCGCTCGACATCCATTGCTTTCGGTCCCCTAGAGGGGGGGGGGGGGGGGGGGTTGCCCACATCTGAGGTCCTCTCCAAGGTTTCTCATAGTCAGCATTGTCACTGGCGTCCCACTGGATGTGAATTCTCCCTGCCCTTATGTGGGTTCTTCCAAGGATGTTGTAGTTGTAATGGTTTGTGCAGTCCTTTGAGACACTAGTGATTTGGGGCTATATAAATAAACATTGATTGATTGATTGATTGATTGATTAGATTTTATTTGTTGTGGTTAGCGGTATGATCCAGGGCCAAGCTGAATTTTTAGAATGATTCTTTCCGATGAATTGCCTTGTTGTGCTCCGCTTTCACTTCTCTTTTGTTTGTTTTCTTTTTTCTAACATCGATGAAAAAGATTGGTCGCATCCTCCTTTTTAAACAACCTGGGGATGGATTTCTGTCTTCCGGGAGGCAAACTAGCCGAGCACAGATCGACGTACTTGAAATTTAGGATTATCAATCAGCCGTTAAACCCTAATGTTTACTTTTATATCAGCAGTCCCCAAACTGCGGCCCGCGGGCCAGTTAAGAGCCCGCCAGCATCCAAAATCCGGTCTGCGGGAAGTCCCAAGTTATTTTTTATTTTTATTCATATAATCTGTCCATTCTAACCCATTTTACTCTTGTTACTCTCGGTGTCTCCTAGCCGGTCTGGCAAATCATATTGTCAAAAATAACGGCCCCTGAGTCAAAAACTTTGGGAACCCCTGAGTTATATTTAGCTTTTAGATTCAACATTTAGAGCAGGGGGGTCAAACTCAAACACAGAGTGGGCCAAGACTTAAAACTGAACAAAGCCGCGGACCAAGGATGAACAAATAAACCTTTTAATAGCGACCCTAACAAGTTTTGCATTAAATATTGAACAAGCAAGACTTATATAACTTTATAGTGACATGCAAAATCCAGTTTCAAATAATAATAATAATAATAAAAATATCAACGGCATATCAAATAAAATTTAAATAAAAATGTTATGCCTTTTTTTCTATTTGCAATCTTCTGAGGTAAATATCAAATTTTTTCCACAGGCTAATAATACATTTGAAAATAAAATAATAATAAATGAACCAAACATTCAAGCCTTGAAGTAGCAAGAGAAAATGCATGAATAAAACGTTAAATATCGGTCAGTTTGCTGGAAGTTTCCCGGAAGAGTTAGTGCTGCAAGGGATTCAGGGTATTTGTTCTGTTGTGTTACGGTGCGGATGTTCACCCGAAATGTGTTTGTCCTTCTTGTTTGGTGTGGGTTCACAGTGTGGCGCATATTTGTAACCGTCAAGCTTGGACTTGGATTGTTTGTGCTCCTTTGACGCAGCGGGATTACAGGACCAGCCAGGCGTGAATTCAGCTACATTTTTTTATTTAAGCACTAGAATCAAAAATAATCAAACTAAGGGCGCTCACAAAGAGGAAGAAACTTGGCTAAATAGTACAAACATGAAACAAAAACATCTGCTCGTTGGCCATCCATCCATCCTCTACCGCTTATTCCCTTTCGGGGTCGCGGGGGGCGCTGGCGCCTATCTCAGCTACAATCGGGCGGAAGGCGGGGTATACCCTGGACAGGTCGCCACCTCATCGCAGGGCCAACACGGATAGACAGACAACATTCACACACTAGGGCCAATTTAGTGTTGCCAATCAACCTATCCCCAGGTGCATGTCTTTGGAAGTGGGAGGAAGCCGGAGTACCCGGAGGGAACCCACGCATTCACGGAGAGAACATGCAAACTCCACACAGAAAGATCCTGAGCCTGGATTTGAACCCAGGACGGCAGGACCTCCGTATTGTGAGGCAGACGCACTAACCCCTCTGCCACCGTGAAGCCCCTGCTCGTTGGCATGAAAGACAATTTAACTATAAACTTAACCAGCACGATGGCAAGACTAAAGACATGAAACAAAACTAGCACTGTGGCATAAATACATAAACCACTTACACGGCATGGAACTGTGGACGAGGGCGTGAAGGTTGGAACAGCATGGGTAGGGTGCGTGCGAGTGTGAAGATCCCAGGACCAAGACAAGAAAAAGAGTGACTTAAATAGCTGTGATGATTAGTGAAAACAGGTGAGGCTGAGAACAGGGACGTGACAGGTGAAAACTAATGAGGTTGGCATGGAAACAAACAAAACCAGGAAGTGCAAAACGTGACCGATTGTCCAAAATCAAAAACATAACATGACAAAACAAAACATGATCCATAGGTGTGACAGAAACAGTGCTAAAGTTGTTTATACGGCCACCCTCAGTGTGACCTGTATGGCTGTTGACCAAGTATGCCTTGCATTCACTTGTGTGTGTGTGTAAAAGCCACAAATATTATGTGACAGGCTGTTAGTTTGGAGGAAAAGCGGACGTGACGACGGGGTGTAAAGAACGCTAAAGGCAGTGCCTTAAATGCACGCCCCCAATATAGTTGTCCGGGTGGAAATCGGTAGAAATTCGGGAGATTTTCGGGAGGGGCACTGGACTTCGGGAGTCTACCAGGAAAATTAGGAGGGTTGGCAAGTATGAGTATTAGCGGTGGGCTAGCTCTAATGCTAAATTGATATTGCCTCAAGGGCCAAATTAAATTAGACGGCGGTCCAGAGTTTGACACCCATGATCTAGATGTACCATTTGTATTTCAAATCTGTATTCAAGGGCGGTGTAACGATTTGATTCAATTTTATTTTTGTGGTTAGCGATACGATTCAGGGGCGATCTCAACGGTTCTTTCCCATGAAATGACTTCCTCCTGTCGCTTCTGCTTGGTCGGTCGCATCTTTTGTTTCATTTGTTTGTTTAGGATCCATTTCTATCTCCCGGGAGGCAAACTTACCGAGTGGTATAGTACCGAATATGATTCATTGGTATGGCGGTACTATACTAATACCTGTATATTAATGTAGTTAGTCAATATAAGAGTCATCAGACAGTTCTCCCACAGCTGACTACAATTTAGTTTTATGGCCGGACCGGGATTGAAAGCTAATGTCCAACCAACTGAGAGACGGTACACTTACCCAACGGGAAGGAAGCATTTGACACAGGTGGTAAGACGCAGGTAAGACTTTGTGTACAAGCTCCACACGTGGAGTTGAAGTTCAGCTGTTGGCCGACTGGCAGACTGTGGGTTTACCTTCCAAGAGTGGGCGTGCTCCTAGCAGTCTTGTCACGGAAGACGCCCCGCCCTCTAAGCCCTGGACCAGCCCCCACACTAAAATACACACTCCGGCAGACTCAGTCTCCAGTTAGAAGTTGAGGGTTTTGACCTTGGCGCAGTCGAGCCAGTTCCTTAGATCCGATCTTGTGATGGCGCTGGCCAACATGGACCTGGACCAGGAGGAGAAGAAGTACTGCATCCGTGGCAAGCACGTTGTCATCATCTGCATGGTAGTCGTGGTCTGTTCCTTAGCAGTGGGTCTCGGGGTGGGCCTCTCCAGGTCCGAGACCACCGCCACCGCTGTGAATTCCACACCAGCTCCCACTGCAGAGCCCACGCAGGCGCCTCAACCCAGCAGGGGGCCCTGTCAGCCTTCTAATGATGCCAGCGGGGACTGGAAGAACTTCCGGCTACCGGACTATGTAAGACCCGTTCACTACGACTTGCTGCTGGAACCAGATCTGGATGATGACACCTACACGGGCACCGTGGAGATCCACCTGGAAGTCGGCAGGCCCACCCGGCATCTGTGGCTCCACATCAGGGATACCTTCGTCCGGGAGAAGCCCGAGCTGCGACTGCAGGACGGGAAGGGGCGTCAGGAGCCGGTGTCCGTCAGGAGCTGCTTTGAGTACCGAGCTCAGGAGTACGTGGTGGTGGAGGCCACGCAGGAGCTGCCTGCCACCGGGCCCGGGGAGACCTACGTCTTGACCTTGGACTTCCAAGGCTGGCTGAACGGCTCTGTGGTGGGATTTTACAGAGTGGTCTACACGGAAGAAGGAGTCCTCAAGTAAGTTGGTGATTCAAATGTAATAATCACTCATTCTTCTCTTCTTTGATACTTTACATTATTTTGGCACGATACCACACATTTAGCTCTCGATTTGATACCAGGATCATACATTGGTCATATTCAAAGTCCTCATGTGTCCAGGGACGTATTTACTGACTTTATTAACATAATATAATGATTTTTTTAAAACGAAAACATTCTTTGTGATGCGAAAAAATATCGATGTAATCATAGTAGTATCGACTTGATACGTTCCTGTACTTGGTATCATTACAGTGGATGTCAGGTGTAGATCCACCCATGACATTTGTTTACATTGTGACGCCGGTGAGCTATTGTATCCTCCTACGCTGTGTAGTGAAGCATGTTTAGCTATTCCTTGTCCTCCAGTGATAATGCTACTTGTAAGAAACGTACTTTATTTGTCGCCATGGAGACAAGGATTAGTGATTTAGAAATATCTAAAACACTGTGGATGGATGTTAGCTGATAACTAGCTAGCTATGTCTTAAATCTTATAGTTAGGGGACGTGCTAGCTATGATTAATAACACATTATTACAGGTTAATAACAAAAATAATTAAAAACTTAGAATTTACAATAGTTAGACCAAACGTTTTTGCAGCAAAAATGAATGGAACAAGTTTATGGACATTTTTGACATAAAGGGGGGGTGCTCTAGTTATGATTAATAACACATTATTACAGGTTCCAGACATCCATTTTCTACCGCTTGTTCCTTTCGGGGTTGTGGGGACATTACTACAGGTTAATAACAAAAATTGTTAAAAACTACAATAGTTTTTTGCAGGGGGCTCTCGATATGATTAATAACACATTATTACAGGTTAATAACAACAATTGTTAAAAACTCAAAAACTACAATAGTTAGACCAAACGTTTTTGCAGCACAAATGAATGGAACAAGTTTGTGAATATTTTGACATAAATGAGTGGTGCTCTAGTTATGATTAAAAACACATTATTACAGGTTCCAGCCATCCATTTTTCTACCGCTTGTCCCTTACGGGGTCGCGGGGACATTATTACAGATTAACAACGAAAATGGTTAAAAACTACAATAGTTAGACCAATAGTTGTTGCAGAACAGACTCAGCAAACATGAACGGAACAAGTTTGTGGAAATTTTGACATAAAGGGGGGGTGCTCTAGTTATGATTAATAACACATTATTACAGGTTAATAACACAAATCGTTAAAAACTCAAAAACTACAATAGTTAGACCAAACATTTTTGCAGCACAAATGAATGGAACAAGTTTGTGAATATTTTGACACGAATGGGTGGTCCTCTTGTTATGATTGAAAACACATTATTACAGGTTCCAGCCATCCATTTACTACCGCTTGTCCCTTACGGGGTCGCGGGGTCATTATTACAGGTTAATAACAAAAATTGTTAAAAAATACAATAGTTAGACCAATAGTTTTTGCAGCACAAACTCAGCACAAATGAATGGAACACGTTTGTGGAAATTTCGACATAAAGGGGGGGTGCTCTATTTGTAATTAATAACACATTATTACAGCTTAATAACACAAATCGTTAAAAACTCAAAAACTACAATAGTTACACCAAACATTTTTGCAGCACAAATGAATGGAACAAGTTTGCGAATATTTTGACATAAATGGGTAGTGCTCTACTTATGATTAAAAACACATTATTACAGGTTCCAGCCATCCATTTTTCTACCGCTTGTCCCTTACGGGGTCGGGAGGACATTATTACAGGTTATTAACAAAAAGTGTTAAAAACTACAATAGTTAGACCAATAGTTTTTCCAGCACAAACTCAGCACAAATGAATGGAACAAGTTTGTGGAAATTTCGACATAAAGGGGGGGGTGCTCTATTTGTAATTAATAACACATTATTACAGCTTAATAACACAAATCGTTAAAAACTCAAAAACTACAATAGTTACACCAAACATTTTTGCAGCACAAATGAATGGAACAAGTTTGCGAATATTTTGACATAAATGGGTAGTGCTCTACTTATGATTAAAATCACATTATTACAGGTTCCAGCCATCCATTTTTCTACCGCTTGTCCCTTACGGGGTCGGGAGGACATTATTACAGGTTATTAACAAAAAGTGTTAAAAACTACAATAGTTAGACCAATAGTTTTTCCAGCACAAATTAGCACAAATGAATGGAACAAGTTTGTGGAAATTTCGACATAAAGGGGGGGTGCTCTATTTGTAATTAATAACACATTATTACAGCTTAATAACACAAATCGTTAAAAACTCAAAGACTACAATAGTTACACCAAACATTTTTGCAGCACAAATGAATGGAACAAGTTTGCGAATATTTTGACATAAATGGGTAGTGCTCTACTTATGATTAAAAACACATTATTACAGGTTCCAGCCATCCATTTTTCTACCGCTTGTCCCTTACGGGGTCGGGAGGACATTATTACAGGTTATTAACAAAAAGTGTTAAAAACTACAATAGTTAGACCAATAGTTTTTCCAGCACAAACTCAGCACAAATGAATGGAACAAGTTTGTGGAAATTTTGATATAAAGGGGGGGTGCTCTACTTAGAATTAATTACACATTATTACAGGTTAATAACACAAATCGTTAAAAACTCAAAAACTACAATAGTTAGACCAAACGTTTTTGCAGCACAAATGAATGGAACAAGTTTGTGAATATTTTGACATAAATGGGTGGTGCTCTAGTTATGATTAAGAACACATTATTACAGGTTCCAGCCATCCATTTACTACCGCTTGTCCCTTACGGGGTCGCGAGGACATTATTACAGGTTAATAACAAAATTTGTTAAAAATTACAATAGTTTTTTGCAGCACAAATGAATGGAACAAGTTTGTGGAACTTTTGACATAAAGGGGGGGGTGCTCTCGATATGATTGATAACACATTATTACAGGTTAATAACAAAAATCATTAAAAACTCAAAAACTACAATAGTTAGACCAAACGTTTTTGCAGCACAAATGAATGGAACAAGTTTGTGAATATTTTGACATAAATGATTGGTCCTCAAGTTATGATTAAAAACACATTATTACAGGTTCCAGCCATCCATTTACTACCGCTTGTCCCTTACAGGGTCGCGGGGACATTATTACAGGTTAATTACAAAAATGGTTAAAAACTACAATAGTTAGACCAATACTTTTTGCAGCACAAACTCAGCACAAGGGAAGCCACACTAAACAACACTGTCATAAACATGTGCCATATAGTGAAACCCCACATTGTTGTTATTAACCTGTAATAATGTGTTATTAATTATAACTAGAGCACCCCCCCTTTATGTCAAAATTTCCACAATCTTGTTCCATTCATTTGTGCTGATTTGTGCTGCAAAAAACTATTGGTCTAACTATTGCAGTTTTTAACCATTTTTGTTATTAACCTGTAATAATGTCCCCCCGACCTCGTAAGGGACAAGCGGTAGAAAAATGGATGGCTGGAACCTGTAATAATGTGTTTTTAATCATAACTAGAGCACCACCCATTTATGTCAAAATATTCACAAACTTGTTCCATTCATTTGTGCTGCAAAAATGTTTGGTGTAACTATTGTAGTTTTTGAATTTGTAACAAGTGTTGTTATTAACCTGTAATAATGTCTTATTAATCATATCGAGAGCCCCCCCCTCCCCCCTCCCCTCCATTCCTTTTTGCTGGTTTGTGCTGCACAAATGTTTGGTCTCACTATTGTAATTTCTGAGTTTTTAATGATTTTTGTTATTAACCTGTGATAATGTATTATTAATCATAACTAGAGCACCCCCCCTTTATGTCAAAATTTCCAAAAACGTGTTCCATTCATTTGTGCTGAGTTTGTGCTGCAAAAACTATTGGTCTAACTATTGGACACAACGGCAGTGACTGGGATGGCGGAAGCGGGGCTCGAACCTGGAACCCTCAAGTTGCTGGCACGGCCACTCTACCAACCGAGCTGGTTTGTGCCAATATGTATGTGAAATGGGTCTTAAATTGCATTAAAAAAATGTCTATTCTTAAAAAAGGAAATCTTGCAGGGACCATGACTACAAAATAGGTCCTACACGTATAAATGATTTGCGCTGATATCGTATGGCTGCAATAACGGTGCCGTATCGGAGTTCGGGACGCAGGGACAAGCGAGTGGCAGCATGGACTTGTAAATAAAACAAGACTGTTGAGTAACTCTAGGGTTGGAATTGGGGGTTAAATCACCAAAATAATTATTTTAATAGTTCTACATGTGTTACAGGTTTTCCTGTTGACGTAATCATTCCTCTATTTTGTGCAACTATGTGTACTGTTGAGAATGTATATTGATTATCTGTGTGAATTGTAACATTTTCATCTTTCATTAATTTACATGCTTTTGTGCTAGTAGTTGTGCAGCTTGAATTGAGTAACTTGATGGTCATTTGATAGCTTTCAAAACTTCAGTTGCTGTGACAAACGCACATCGTAGTTATGATTAATAACACATTATTGTTGGTTAATAATAAACATTGTTAAAAACTCAAAACTACAATAGTTAGACCAATAGTTTTTGCAGCACAAATCAGCAAAAATGATTGGAACACGTTTGTGAAGATTTTGACATAAATGGGGGGGATACTCTAGTTCTGATTATTACAGGTTAATAACAAAAAGTCGTTAAAAACTACAATAGTCAAAACAAACATTTGTGCAGCACAAACTTAGCACAAATAATCTGGACAGGTGTGGGACAAGGCTTTCTCTTGCCCTGTAACTATCACTCTTCACTAATTCTACAGATGAATTAATTGACCATGAACATAAAATGACTTCAAAGGGAAACTGTACTTTGTTCTGGAATTGTGCCTATCATTCACAATCCTTATAGAAGACATAAGTATTTCACATTTTTAATTCCGGCAAAAGTCCGCTTACGATAGCAGCACAAGCTAGTTAGCTAGCTAGATGCCTGATCTACAAATAGTTTGTCTGCGTATGAACTCATAATAACAATATCACTAATACTTGTTAATATTTGTTATAACGATATGACTAATACTTAATCATATTTATAATAACAATATGACTAATACTTGATCATATTTATAATAACAATATGACTAATACTTGTTAATAGTCAAGTCTCAAAGTCTAAATGGAGTTTTGTTGGCAGTTTTTTGGATGTTATTTAGTGGGCTTTATGGGCGGGATAAATCATTTCTGAGTTACAAGTCCTCTCGTCTCTCATATTGATCGTGAACTGTGGGCAAAAATGCCAAAAAGGCGCAGTTTCCCTTTTCCCTTTGCAGTTTCCCTGAGTAGTTTTCATTTTTTTTGAATTTCCAGGAAGGTTGCTGCGACTGATCACGAGCCAACGGACGCCCGCAAATCCTTTCCCTGCTTGGATGAACCCAACCAGAAGGCCACCTTTAAAATATCCATCATTCACGACGCGGCCTATGGCGCACTGTCCAACATGCCAGTCGAGGTAGGTATATATATAAAAATAAATAAATCATAATCTAACTATGCCCCCTTGTGGTCCGTACCGTCAACTCCCCCATTACACATAACAGGGACACTAATCAGAAAACTGTCATGTCTGTGTGATCATCTTTTGTTTAAGTCATATTCGGTTTTGTTTTTGGACTTTTTGTGGACTTTTGTCTGTTTTGTCACCATAGCTACCCATTAGCTTTCACCTTGTCCCCATGTCACGCACCTGTTTTCACTAATCACCACAGTATTATTTAAGCCACAGTTGCAAGGTAGTCCGCCTGGCAACATCTGTCACGACTAGGACTTGAGTGAGGGTTGTTTGTGCACCTCGGCAAAAGTTAGCGCCATCTTTTGACACTTCTCCTTACACGCTACAATAGTTTATTGGTTGAAAAATAACCAAATGTCCATGTCAAAGCAACGTCACAACCCGACATTGATTAAATGTCGTCATGTAGTATGTTGTTTCAACATCATGTTTGAGTTGCCCAATGACAGGACCTAAGTCCACAAGCTCTCCGTGTTGTTTCAATGTCTTGTGGATGCTGGGTAAAAAGGGTGGATGCATTGCGACTCGGCGTTCCAGTTGGTAGCTAGCTGTGTGGAGACGTTTCAGCGGGCATCCCTCCAGACCGGGGGCCCACGTCCCTGCGGTGATGGGATTCTGTCAACAGGACAACACGGTGCATTGCAAGGAGGAAGACTTTGGACTGCTCACAGCTGAATGAATCTGTTTCGGGGGTTCGGGGAATGTTCCCAGCTCCTCAGGCTGAGTGACATGCACATTAGCCAACACTAGTCCTTTCCACTGTCCCCTCAGAGTGCCCCGGAACCACTACCTGGCAACAAGATGAGGACCTCTTTCCAGAAGTCCGTTCCAATGAGTACCTATTTGGTATGTTTTGCTGTGCACCAGTTTGGTCATGTGGAAGAAATATCCGCCAGAGGAATTCCTGTAAGTTTAAGACAAACAACAGCGAGAAGTTCTATGTGGGTGAACAAGCCATGGATTTTACGATCAAGTGCAATAATTCATGAACTTTTCCATCTTGTAGTTGAGAATCTACGCTCAGCCGAGTCAGTTATCGACCGCCACATTCGCGGCCAAAACGACCAAGGTCATTTTTGATTACTTCGAGGACTACTTCAACATGACGTACTCCATCTCGAAACTTGGTATGTATAATGGTTAAAAACCATCAATGTTCCTCCACATTTAAAAGGGAACGATCCTTTTCTTAGTCATCGTTTTCCCAAAGTCCGTTCAAGGTGTGAACTTCCTGAAAATGTACGAGAATACTTTGTAACTAATGACTTCAAAGGAGTCCACAGTAAGTCAGTCTCTGTGTGTGTTTTGTCAAGACAAGATAGCCATCCCTGACTTCGGAACTGGTGCAATGGAGAACTGGGGCCTCATCACCTACCGGGAGACCAACTTGCTGTATGATACAAACCAGTCGTCGTCCTACAACAAGCAGCGAGTTGCCAGTGTCATCGCCCATGAGCTGGTTCACCAGGTAATTGCCGGATTATTGTAGACTGAGGTGGTTGTTCTTAAACGTTTTTACACCAAGTACCACCTCAGAAAAAACAGGGCGCTCCAAGCACCGCCATTATCCATCCATCCGTCTTCAACCGCTTATCCAGAATCGGGTCGCGGGGACAACAGCTCCAGCAGAGACCCCCAGACTTCCCTCCCCAGAACTTCCTCCTGGGGGATCCCGAAGCGTTCCCAGCCCAGAGAGGATATGTAATCATCCCATCTGGTCCCTGGCCTGCCGCAGGGTCTCCCCCCAGTGGGAGGTGCAAGAAGGACCTCCCTAGGGAGACGCTGGTGAGGCATTTGCATGAGATGCCCGAACCACCTAAACTGGCTCCTTTCAAATCGAAGGAGCAGTGGCTCTACTCCGAGTCTCTCTTGGGTGACTGAACTTCTCACCCGATCTCAAAGGGAGATGCCAGCCACCCTTCTGAGGAAACTCATTTCGGCCGCTTGTATCCGCCATCTTATTCTTTCGGTCATGACCATATAGTGAAACCCCACTAAACAACACTGTCATAAACATGTGCCATATAGTGAAACCACACTAAACAACACTGTCATAAACATCTGCCATATAGTGAAACCACACTAAACAACACTGTCATAAACATCTGCCATATAGTGAAACCACACTAAACAACACTGTCATAAACATGTGCCATATAGTGAAACCACACTAAACAACACTGTCATAAACATGTGCCATATAGTGAAACCACACTAAACAACACTGTCATAAACATGTGCCATATAGTGAAACCCCACTAAACAACACTGTCATAAACATGTGCCATATAGTGAAACCACACTAAACAACACTGTCATAAACATCTGCCATATAGTGAAACCACACTAAACAACACTGTCATAAACATGTGCCATATAGTGAAACCACACTAAACAACACTGTCATAAACATGTGCCATATAGTGAAACCCCATTAAACAACACTGTCATAAACATGTGCCATATAGTGAAACCACACTAAACAACACTGTCATAAACATGTGCCATATAGTGAAACCCCACTAAACAACACTGTCATAAACATGTGCCATATAGTGAAACCACACTAAACAACACTGTCATAAACATGTGCCATAGAGTGAAACCACACTAAACAACACTGTCATAAACATGTGCCATATAGTGAAACCCCACTAAACATCACTGTCATAAACATGTGCCATATAGTGAAACCACACTAAACAACACTGTCATAAACTTGTGCCATATAGTGAAACCACACTAAACAACACTGTCATAAACATGTGCCATATAGTGAAACCACACTAAACAACTCTGTCATAAACATGTGCCATATAGTGAAACCACACTAAAAAACACTCTCATAAACATGTGCCATATAGTGAAACCACACTAAACAACACTGTCATAAACATGTGCCATATAGTGAAACCAAACTAAACAACACTGTCATAAACATGTGCCATATAGTGAAACCACACTAAACAACACTGTCATAAGCATGTGCCATATAGTGAAACCACACTAAACCACACTGTCATAAACATGTGCCATATAGTGAAACCACACTAAACAACACTGTCATAAACATGTGCCATATAGTGAAACCACACCAAACAACACTGTCATAAACATGTGCCATATAGTGAAACCACACTAAACAACTCTGTCATAAACATGTGCCATATAGTGAAACCACACTAAACAACACTGTCATAAACATGTGCCATATAGTGAAACCACACTAAACAACACTGTCGTAAACATGTGCCATATAGTGAAACCACACTAAACAACACTGTCATAAACATGTGCCATATAGTGAAACCGCACTAAACAACACTGTCATAAACATGTGCCATATAGTGAAACCACACTAAACAACACTGTCATAAACATGTGCCATATAGTGAAACAATACTAAACAGCACTGTCATAAACATGTGCCATATAGTGAAACCATACTAAACAACACTGTCATAAACATGTGCCATACAGTGAAACAATACTAAACAGCACTGTCATAAACATGTGCCATATAGTGAAACCATACTAAACAGCACTGTCATAAACATGTGCCATATAGTGAAACCACACTAAACAACACTGTCATAAACATCTGCCATATAGTGAAACCACACTAAACAACACTGTCATAAACATCTGCCATATAGTGAAACCACACTAAACAACACTGTCATAAACATGTGCCATATAGTGAAACCACACTAAACAACACTGTCATAAACATGTGCCATATAGTGAAACCACACTAAACAACACTGTCATAAACATGTGCCATATAGTGAAACCCCACTAAACAACACTGTCATAAACATGTGCCATATAGTGAAACCACACTAAACAACACTGTCATAAACATCTGCCATATAGTGAAACCACACTAAACAACACTGTCATAAACATGTGCCATATAGTGAAACCACACTAAACAACACTGTCATAAACATGTGCCATATAGTGAAACCCCATTAAACAACACTGTCATAAACATGTGCCATATAGTGAAACCACACTAAACAACACTGTCATAAACATGTGCCATATAGTGAAACCCCACTAAACAACACTGTCATAAACATGTGCCATATAGTGAAACCACACTAAACAACACTGTCATAAACATGTGCCATAGAGTGAAACCACACTAAACAACACTGTCATAAACATGTGCCATATAGTGAAACCCCACTAAACATCACTGTCATAAACATGTGCCATATAGTGAAACCACACTAAACAACACTGTCATAAACTTGTGCCATATAGTGAAACCACACTAAACAACACTGTCATAAACATGTGCCATATAGTGAAACCACACTAAACAACTCTGTCATAAACATGTGCCATATAGTGAAACCACACTAAAAAACACTCTCATAAACATGTGCCATATAGTGAAACCACACTAAACAACACTGTCATAAACATGTGCCATATAGTGAAACCAAACTAAACAACACTGTCATAAACATGTGCCATATAGTGAAACCACACTAAACAACACTGTCATAAACATGTGCCATATAGTGAAACCACACTAAACCACACTGTCATAAACATGTGCCATATAGTGAAACCACACTAAACAACACTGTCATAAACATGTGCCATATAGTGAAACCACACCAAACAACACTGTCATAAACATGTGCCATATAGTGAAACCACACTAAACAACTCTGTCATAAACATGTGCCATATAGTGAAACCACACTAAACAACACTGTCATAAACATGTGCCATATAGTGAAACCACACTAAACAACACTGTCGTAAACATGTGCCATATAGTGAAACCACACTAAACAACACTGTCATAAACATGTGCCATATAGTGAAACCGCACTAAACAACACTGTCATAAACATGTGCCATATAGTGAAACCACACTAAACAACACTGTCATAAACATGTGCCATATAGTGAAACCACACTAAACAACACTGTCATAAACATGTGCCATATAGTGAAACCACACTAAACAACACTGTCATAAACATGTGCCATATAGTGAAACCACACTAAACAACACTGTCATAAACATGTGCCATATAGTGAAACCACACTAAACAACACTGTCATAAACATGTGCCATATAGTGAAACCACGCTAAACAACACTCTCATAAACATGTGCCATATAGTGAAACCACACTAAACAACACTGTCATAAACATGTGCCATATAGTGAAACCCCACTAAACAACACTGTCGTAAACATGTGCCATATAGTGAAACCACACTAAACAACACTGTCATAAACATGTGCCATATAGTGAAACCACACTAAACCACACTGTCATAAACATGTGCCATATAGTGAAACCACACTAAACAACACTGTCATAAACATGTGCCATATAGTGAAACCACACCAAACAACACTGTCATAAACATGTGCCATATAGTGAAACCACACTAAACAACTCTGTCATAAACATGTGCCATATAGTGAAACCACACTAAACAACACTGTCATAAACATGTGCCATATAGTGAAACCACACTAAACAACACTGTCGTAAACATGTGCCATATAGTGAAACCACACTAAACAACACTGTCATAAACATGTGCCATATAGTGAAACCGCACTAAACAACACTGTCATAAACATGTGCCATATAGTGAAACCACACTAAACAACACTGTCATAAACATGTGCCATATAGTGAAACCACACTAAACAACACTGTCATAAACATGTGCCATATAGTGAAACCACACTAAACAACACAGTCATAAACATGTGCCATATAGTGAAACCACACTAAACAACACTGTCATAAACATGTGCCATATAGTGAAACCACACTAAACAACACTGTCATAAACATGTGCCATATAGTGAAACCCCACTAAACAACACTGTCATAAACATGTGCCATATAGTGAAACCCCACTAAACAACACTGTCGTAAACATGTGCCATATAGTGAAACCACACTAAACAACACTGTCATAAACATGTGCCATCTAGTGAAACCCCACTAAACAGCACTGTCGTAAACATGTGCCATATAGTGAAACCACACTAAACAACACTGTCATAAACATGTGCCATATAGTGAAACCGCACTAAACAACACTGTCATAAACATGTGCCATATAGTGAAACCACACTAAACAACACTGTCATAAACATGTGCCATATAGTGAAACCACACTAAACAACACTGTCATAAACATGTGCCATATAGTGAAACCACACTAAACAACACTGTCATAAACATGTGCCATATAGTGAAACCCCACTAAACAACACTGTCATAAACATGTGCCATATAGTGAAACCAGACTAAACAACACTGTCATAAACATGTGCCATATAGTGAAACCACACTAAACAACACTGTCATAAACATGTGCCATATAGTGAAACCACACTAAACAACACTGTCATAAACATGTGCCATATAGTGAAACCCCACTAAACATCACTGTCATAAACATGTGCCATATAGTGAAACCCCACTAAACAACATTGTCGTAAACATGTGCCATATAGTGAAACCACACTAAACAACACTGTCATAAACATGTGCCATATAGTGAAACCACACTAAAAAACACTGTCATAAACATGTGCCGTATAGTGAAACCATACTAAACAACACTGTCATAAACATGTGCCATATAGTGAAACCACACTAAACAACACTGTCATAAACATGTGCCATATAGTGAAATCACACTAAACAACACTGTCATAAACATGTGCCATATAGTGAAACCACACTAAACAACACTGTCATAAAAATGTGCCATATAGTGAAGCCACCCTAAACAACACTGTCATAAACATGTGCCATATAGTGAAACCCCACTAAACAACACTGTCATAAACATGTGCCATATAGTGAAACCCCACTAAACAACACTGTCGTAAACATGTGCCATATAGTGAAACCACACTAAACAACACTGTCATAAACATGTGCCATATAGTGAAACCCCACTAAACAACACTGTCGTAAACATGTGCCATATAGTGAAACCACACTAAACAACACTGTCATAAACATGTGCCATCTAGTGAAACCCCACTAAACAGCACTGTCGTAAACATGTGCCATATAGTGAAACCACACTAAACAACACTGTTATAAACATGTGCCATATAGTGAAACCGCACTAAACAACACTGTCATAAACATGTGCCATATAGTGAAACCACACTAAACAACACTGTCATAAACATGTGCCATATAGTGAAACCACACTAAACAACACTGTCATAAACATGTGCCATATAGTGAAACCACACTAAACAACACTGTCATAAACATGTGCCATATAGTGAAACCACACTAAACAACACTGTCATAAACATGTGCCATATAGTGAAACCACACTAAACAACACTGTCATAAACATGTGCCATATAGTGAAACCCCACTAAACAACACTGTCATAAACATGTGCCATATAATGAAACCAGACTAAACAACACTGTCATAAACATGTGCCATATAGTGAAACCACACTAAACAACACTGTCATAAACATGTGCCATATAGTGAAACCACACTAAACAACACTGTCATAAACATGTGCCATATAGTGAAACCCCACTAAACATCACTGTCATAAACATGTGCCATATAGTGAAACCCCACTAAACAACACTGTCGTAAACATGTGCCATATAGTGAAACCACACTAAACAACACTGTCATAAACATGTGCCATATAGTGAAACCTCACTAAAAAACACTGTCATAAACATGTGCCATATAGTGAAACCACACTAAACAACACTGTCATAAACATGTGCCATATAGTGAAACCACACTAAACAACACTGTCATAAACATGTGCCATATAGTGAAATCACACTAAACAACACTGTCATAAACATGTGCCATATAGTGAAACCACACTAAACAACACTGTCATAAAAATGTGCCATATAGTGAAGCCACACTAAACAACACTGTCATAAACATGTGCCATATAGTGAAACCCCACTAAAAAACACTGTCATAAACATGTGCCATATAGTGAAACCACACTAAACAACACTGTCATAAACATGTGCCATATAGTGAAACCACACTAAACAACACTGTCATAAACATGTGCCATATAGTGAAACCACACTAAACAACACTGTCATAAACATGTGCCATATAGTGAACCCACACTAAACAACACTGTCATAAACATGTGCCATATAGTGAAACCCCACTAAACAACACTGTCATAAACATGTGCCATATAGTGAAACCACACTAAACAACACTGTCATAAACATGTGCCATATAGTGAAACCACACTAAACAACACTGTCATAAACATGTGCCATATAGTGAAACCCCACTAAACAACACTGTCATAAACATGTGCCATATAGTGAAACCACACTAAACAACACTGTCATAAACATGTGCCATATAGTGAAACCACACTAAACAACAATGTCATAAACATGTGCCATATAGTGAAACCACACTAAACAACACTGTCATAAACATGTGCCATATAGTGAAACCCCACTAAACAACACTGTCATAAACATGTGCCATATAGTGAAACCACACTAAACAACAGTCATAAACATGTGCCATATAGTGAAACTACACTAAACAACAATGACAAACACATTTTGGGAGAACATTTGCACCGCAACACAACATAAACACTCTTCCAGGACTCTACAATGTAAACAAACGCCATGGGTGGATCTACACCTGACATCCACTGTAATGATATCACGTACAATAGTGTAACTAGTCGATACTACTATGATTACATCGATATTTTTCAACACCACAAAATCTTCTTTTTGATCCAATGTATGATCCTGTAACTACTTGATATCGGATCGATACTTAAATGTGTGGTATCATCCAAAATTAATGTCAAGTATCAAAGAAGAGAAGAATAAGTGATTATTACATTTTAACAGAAGTGTAGATAGAACATGTTCAAACAAAAAATAAGCAGATATTAACAGTATATGAACAAGTGGATTAATAATCAATTTCTTACAGTTTGTCCCTCGTAATGTGTATAAAATAATAGGTGTATAAATGACACAATATGTTACTGGAGACTAATTAGGAGTCTTTGTTTTTTTACTTACTACTAAAAGACAAGTTGTCTATTATGTTCAACATTTTATTTAAGTACTAAATTACAATTAAAGCTACAAGCAGCGAGGGACGGGACCGACTTTTGTTGGTGTTTCCTGCCATCACCCATTCAACATATCTTTACCTGCACATTACCTACCTTCTCTGTATCCTGCAGTCAAACTGGTGCCTCCTTCTTTCACCCAGTCAACATATCTTTACCCGCACAGTACCTACCTTCTCTGCATTGTGTGGTCACGCTGGTGCTTCCTGCTTTTAAGCCGCCATCTTGAGACGGCAGCAGCGCAGCAGCAGCAGCTCAGCACTCTTTGAAGGCTTGTAAAATCAAAACCGGAGCAGTTAGAAAAACTTGTTCATCAACTTTTAATCAAAAGGGTTCAATCTCTTTCCTGTGCGAGTTTGAAGCCGACACAACACAAGCGCTCAGAGGAGATAATGTTTGAAAAAGGTGACGGGTTTTTACAAAACTTTTGTTTTGAAGGGGTAATTGCCAACTTCCTGTTGATTTTTGCTGAAGGATGTCAATGAATGAAATGTAGGTCTAAGTGAGACCTACATAGAGTTATTTGTTTCATGTCTCTACGACATTCCTACCGGAAGTTACGAGCAGTTTTGTCTGTGTTTTCTTCCTAGGAGCAGTTTTGTCTGTGTTTTATTCCTAGGGGGCGCTAGAGCGCAGTTTTGGGTTTTGGTTTTTTGATTAAATCGCAATTTTCGCCATTCCTGATGTGTGTGTTGAATTTGGTGAGTTTTGAAGCATGTTGAGGGGGTCAAATTACAGCTCAAAGAGGTGGCGGGATAATAATAAAGAATAATAAAACCTTAGAAATATAATAGTGTCCTCTGTCCCAAAGGGACATTTGGTCCCTAATAATAAATATATGTTTCACATACACTAAGTTTTTTTTTTTGTTAAAATAAAGTCAATAATGACATTTTTTGTGGTCCCATTTTATTTACAAAAGTACAAAAAAGTACCAAAACTATTTTAGTACCGGTACCAAAATATTGGTATCGTTACAACACTAGTTCGAACATAGGGAAATAAAACCCTGTACTTTAATCAAGTAATTATTTTTTGGGGGCGTTCCAGAGTGGAACACTAGTACGGGGATGTCCACACTTGTTGATGAAAAAAAACTTTTTGGGGCTAAAAAAAACTGCATGTAAAGTAACCAGATATATAGTTTATACTTAAATATGTGTACATATTATATTAATAAAATGGATATAACATTAATATTTCATATCATTAGTATTTACTTCCATGACGACCTCCTTAAAGTTGTGTAATCAATCCGAAATATCAAGCAGCTAAAATGCGGCAAACATGGGGTGGTTTGCATTTTTCCCATCATGCATTGTAATGGATTTTTAATGAGTGTCATTTAGAATATTTTAATGGTGCTTTAGATGTTTTTCTTGGACATCCACAAAGTTGAGTGAGCCGGTTGTGTTATGTGTGGCCATGTGTGCATTTTTTTCTTAAATTTTGCACCATGACTAGGGAATGTTGTTTGGATCGGGCCATATATGTAAATACTCTGCAGTGTTCACTCCAAATCCAGATATAAAGATATTGAACTGATTTACCCAGCTTTTCCCCAAAATGGAGGCAAAATTGCAGCAATCAAGTCGTCAGACATTTATGATGACTTTGGAAACACCCGGTAGGTACGATTTCTGTTTAACTTATGACTTCTCGTGGGCCACACTAAAGACACCGGCAGGGCCGCACTTTGCCCTCCGGCCTTAGTTTGGACACCCCTAAAAACTAGTGGTACCATAGTGTGAGTGTGTATTCTCACGTGGGTGGCTACGCAGTCCGCAGAGCTGTGATTGGTCGACTTCCGGAGCACAGGAAAGCAGACTTTAGTGATTGAACACTTGCGTGAAAACTGATAATATGTGCTTTATATCTCTGTGTGCGCTTAAAAAAAAATGATTGAAAGTGTTCTTTTTCAGCTTGTTGTGTCGTCGTTGCGCCCGTAGGAAGTCACAAAGTACGACACCATGTTTAACTTTTATTGCCAAACATCAGCAACACAAAACCATACACATTAACACCTGCAGGTCGTTAAGTTAAAGTTCAAGTACCAATGATAGTCACACACACACACACTCAGTGTGGTGAATTATTCTCTGCATTTGACCCATCACCCTTGATCACCCCCTGGGAGGTGAGGGGAGCAGTGGGCAGCAACGGTGGCCCCGCTTTGGAATCATTTTTGGTGATTTAACCCCCAATTCCAACCCTTGAGTTATTCAACAGTCTTGTTTTATTTACAAGTCCATGCTGGCTCTCGCTTGTCTCCACATCCTGAACTCCGATACGACACCGTTATTGCAGCCATACGATATCACCGCAAATCATTCATGCGTGTAGGACCTATTTTGTAGTCAGGGTCTCTGCAAGATTTCTTTTTTTAAGAATAGACATTTTTTTAATGCAATTTAAGACCCATTTCACATACATATTGGCACAAACCAGCTCGGTTGGTAGAGTGGCGGTGCCAGCAACTTGAGGGTTCCAGGTTCAATCCCCGCTTCCGCCATCCTAGTCACTGCCGTTGTGTCCTTGGGCAAGACACTTTACCCACCTGCTCCCAGTGCCACCCACACTGCTTTAAATGTAACTTAGATATTGGCTTTCACTATGTTAAGCGCTTTGAGTCACTAGAGAAATAGCGCTATATAAATATAATTCACTTCACTTAACACAAACATGAAGGGTAAAGATTTCTGTGAATTTATAAAGCTTCTAAAACCAGTCGAGTATGATAATAATAAAAATATTAATAATAGATTTTATTTGTAAAAAGCACTTTACATTGAGCAAACAACTTCAAAGGGCTACAGTGTATTAAAAAATAATAATAATAAGAAAAAGATAATACAAATAAATAAAAATTAAAACTAGAACAGCCTAATAGCTAGAACTAGTATGTATATATCTATAAAAAGGCTTTTTTTTTTAAAAGGAGGGTTTTTAAGCCTTTTTTAAAAAGTATCCACAGTCTGTGCTACCCTCAGGTGGTCAGGGAGAGCGGCGGAGCAGAAAGCCCTAGTCTCCAATAGTCTGTAGCTTATTCCTTGGAGGATGGAGGGGGTTAGTCTGTCTGGAGCAGAGGTGTGGTGTGGAGGATTTGGGGGTGAGTAGATCTTTGAGGTTGCGGGGGAATTTCCATGGAGGCACTGGTGGGTTAGTAAGGAGACTTTGTATTAAAGTCTGAGTGGAACAGGAAGCCAGTAAAGGGATTTGAGAGTTGGTGTGATGTGGTTGTATTTCCGCGCTCTCATCAGGATCCTAGCAGATCCTGGTACATACTGTATACTGTATTGTAGGCTCTAGACCAGGGGTCACCAACGCGGTGGTCGCCCGTAAGGACCAGATGAGTCGCCCGCTGGCCTGTTCTAAAAATAGCTCAAATAGCAGCACTTACCAGTGAGCTGCCTCTATTTTTTAAGTTGTTTTATTTACTAGCAAGCTGGTCTCACTTTGCTCAACATTTTTAATTCTAAGAGAGACAAAACTCAAATAGAATTTGAAAATCCAAGAAAATATTTTAAAGACTTGGTCTTCACTTGTTTAAATAAATTCATTTATTTTTTTACTTTTTACATTTATTTTTTTTATAACTTTCAGAAAGACAATTTTAGAGAAAAAAATACAACCTTAAAAATGATTTTAGGATTTTTAAACACATATACCTTTTTACCTTTTAAATTCCTCCTTCTTCTTTCCTGACAATTTAAATCAATATTCAAGTATTTATTTTTTTTTGTAATGAATAATAAATACATTTTAATTTAATTCTTGATTTTAGCTTCCGTTTTTTTCGACGGAGAATATTTGTGAAATATCTTTTCAAACTTAGTATAATTAAAATTCCAAAAAATGATTCTGGTAAATCTAGAAAATCTTTAGAATCAAATTTAAATCTTATTTCAAAGTCTTTTGAATTTCTTTTAAAATGTTTGTTCTGGAAAATCTAGAAGAAATAATGATTTGTATTTGTTAGAAATATAGCTTGGTCCAATTTGTTATATATTCTAACAAAGTGCAGATTGGATTTTAACCTATTTAAAACATGTCATCAAAATTCTAAAATTAATCTTAATCAGGAAAAATGACATAATGTTCCATAAATTATTATTTTAATTTTTTCAAAAAGATTCGAATTAGCTAGTTTTTCTCTTCTTTTTTTCGGTTGAATTTTGAATTTTAAAGAGTCGAAATTGAAGATAAACTATGTTTCAAAATTTAATTTGCATTTTTTTGCCTGTTTTTTCCTCTTTTAAACCATTCAATTAAGTTTTTTTCATCATTTATTCTCTACAAAAAAACTTCCCTAAAAGAAAAAAATGTACTACGGAATGGCAGTCAAAAATACCCATTTTTATATATATATATATAGATTTATTTATTAAAGGTAAATTGAGCAAATTGGCTATTTCTGGCTATTTATTTAAGTGTGTATCAAACTGGTAGCCCTTGGCATTAATCAGTACCCAAGAAGTAGCTCTTGCTTTCAAAAAGGTTGGTGACCCCTGCTCCAAAAGCTTCTTATTGTGGATGACAAAGTAATAACTGATATTACATATCATTAATAACCAATTTTTTTTTTACAATAAGCCATGAACTATCATGAATTGATTAAAACGTGGACCCCGACTTAAAGAAGTTGAAAAACTTATTGGGGTGTTACATTTTAGTGGTCAATTGTAGGGAATATGTACTGTACTGTGCAATCTAATAATAAAAGTATCAATCAATCAATCTCCCCATCCTGAGTCTGATCTCGTCATCAAGTTTGACATTTTCTGTCATTGTGCTTCCAAAGTACAAACCCTGTTTCCATATGAGTTGGGAAATTGTGTTCGATGTAAATATAAACAGAATACAATGATTTGCAAATCCTTTTCAACCCATATTCAGTTGAATATGCTACAAAGACAACATATTTGATGTTCAAACTCATAAACTTTATTTTTTTTTTTTGCAAATAATAATTAACTTAGAATTTCATGGCTGCAACACGTGCCAAAGTAGTTGGGAAAGGGCATGTTCACCACTGTGTTACATCACCTTTTCTTTTAACAACACTCAATAAACGTTTGGGAACTGAGGAAACTAATTGTTGAAGCTTTGAAAGTGGAATTCTTTCCCATTCTTGTTTTATGTAGAGCTTCAGTCCTTCAACAGTCCGGGGTCTCCGCTGTCCTATTTTACGCTTCTTAAAGCGCCACACATTTTCCATGGGAGACAGTTCTGGACTGCAGGCGGGCCAGGAAAGTACCCGCACTCTTTTTTTTTACAAAACCACGCTGTTGTAACACGTGCTGAATGTGGCTTGGCATTGTCTTGCTGAAATAAGCAGGGGCGTCCATGAAAAAGACGGCGCTTAGATGTCAGCATATGTTGTTCCAAAACCTGTATGTACCTTTCAGCATTAATGGTGCCTTCACAGATGTGTAAGTTACCCATGCCTTGGGCACTAATGCACCCCCATACCATCACACATGCTGGCTTTTACACTTTGCGTCGATAACAGTCTGGATGGTTCACTTCCCCTTTTGCCCGGATGACACAATATTTCCGAAAAAAATTTGAAATGTGGGCTCGTCAGACCACAGAACACTTTTCCACTTTGCATCAGTCCATCTTATATTATCTCGGGCCCAGAAAAGCCAGTGGCGTTTCTGGATGTTGTTGATAAATGGTTTTCGCTTTGCATAGTAGAGCTTTAACATGCACTTACAGATGTAGCGACCAACTGTATTTAGTGACAGTGGTTTTCTGAAGTGTTCCTGAGCACATGTGGTGATATCCTTTAGAGATTGATGTTGGTTTTTGATACAGTGCCGTCTGAGGGATGGAAGGTCACGGTCATTCAATGTTGGTTTCCGGCCATGCCGCTTACGTGGAGTGATTTCTCCAGATTCTCTGAACCCACGTTAATCAATTGATGATATTTGGTATCAGTATCAAATCGGGACAACACTGATGAGCAAGCAAATGTATTTTATTTCCTTGGTTCTGTTCCATAGGAAGTCTTATCTTTATGGTTATGTTGTTATCTAATTGTTATCTAAAACCTTGATCTGCCTCGTTGTTATTTGTCCAACGTCGGGACTTACTGTCATCCGGACGCGGACCAACTTTATTTGTGATGGTCACATGTTCACAGCAAGGGTTCACATTTTGTCCGTCCTCTCTCTGTAATTTGCACTTTTTATTGTCTGCGGAATAAGATAGCAGCCGCGATAAAAGTGAAGGTCAGAAGTCGTAAAGAAGTCAATTAACTTATATGAACTGTTTGCGGTCAGCTTGTGTAAATGCTAAATAAAAAGAGAATACAACAAATCATTTTCGACTTATATTCAATTGAATAGACTTCAAAGAGAAGATAATTCATCTTCACACATTGAAAAAATGCATTTTTACCAGTGTGTTACATGGCCTTTCCTTTTAACAACACTCAGTGCAGGTTTGGGAACTGAGGAGACACATTTTTGAAGTGGAATTATTTCCCATTCTTGCTTGATGTACAACTTAAGTTGTTCAACTGTCTCCCTTTTAATATTTTAGGTTTCTGGGTGTTGTTGATAAATGGCTTTGACTTTGCATAGTAGAGTTTTAGACAGTTTGTACAGCTTAAGTTGTTCAACAGTCTCCCTTTTCGTATTTTAGGTTTCTAGGTGTTGTTGATAAATGGCTTTGACTTTGCATAGTAGAGTTTTAGACAGTTTGTACAGCTTAAGTTGTTCAACAGTCTCCTTTTTCGTATTTTAGGTTTCTGGGTGTTGTTGATAAATGGCTTTGGCTTTGCATAGTAGAGTTTTAGAAAGTTTGTACAACTTAAGTTGTTCAACAGTCTCCCCTTTTCATATTTTAGGTTTCTGGGTGTTGTTGATAAATGGCTTTGACTTTGCATAGTAGAGTTTTAGACAGTTTGTACAGCTTAAGTTGTTCAACAGTCTCCCCTTTTCATATTTTAGGTGTCTAGGTGTTGTTGATAAATAGCTTTGACTTTGCATAGTAGAGTTTTAGACAGTTTGTACAGCTTAAGTTGTTCAACAGTCTTCTTTTTCGTATTTTAGGTTTCTGGGTGTTGTTGATAAATGGCTTTGACTTTGCATAGTAGAGTTTTAGACAGTTTGTACAGCTTAAGTTGTTCAACAGTCTCCCCTTTTCATATTTTAGGTTTCTGGGTGTTGTTGATAAATGGCTTTGACTTTGCATAGTAGAGTTTTAGACAGTTTGTACAGCTTAAGTTGTTCAACAGTCTCCCTTTTCGTATTTTAGGTTTCTGGGTGTTGTTGATAAATGGCTTTGACTTTGCATAGTAGAGTTTTAGACAGTTTGTACAGCTTAAGTTGTTCAACAGTCTCCCTTTTTGTATTTTAGGTTTCTGGGTGTTGTTGATAAATGGCTTTGGCTTTGCATAGTAGAGTTTTAGAAAGTTTGTACAACTTAAGTTGTTCAACAGTCTCCCCTTTTCATATTTTAGGTTTCTAGGTGTTGTTGATAAATGGCTTTGACTTTGCATAGTAGAGTTTTAGACAGTTTGTACAGCTTAAGTTGTTCAACAGTCTCCTTTTTCGTATTTTAGGTTTCTGGGTGTTGTTGATAAATGGCTTTGACTTTGCATAGTAGAGTTTTAGACAGTTTGTACAGCTTCAGTTGTTCAACAGTCTCCCCTTTTCATATTTTAGGTGTCTAGGTGTTGTTGATAAATGGCTTTGACTTTGCATAGTAGAGTTTTAGACAGTTTGTACAGCTTAAGTTGTTCAACAGTCTTCTTTTTCGTATTTTAGGTTTCTGGGTGTTGTTGATAAATGGCTTTGACTTTGCATAGTAGAGTTTTAGACAGTTTGTACAGCTTCAGTTGTTCAACAGTCTCCCCTTTTCATATTTTAGGTGTCTAGGTGTTGTTGATAAATGGCTTTGACTTTGCATAGTAGAGTTTTAGACAGTTTGTACAGCTTAAGTTGTTCAACAGTCTTCTTTTTCGTATTTTAGGTTTCTGGGTGTTGTTGATAAATGGCTTTGACTTTGCATAGTAGAGTTTTAGACAGTTTGTACAGCTTAAGTTGTTCAACAGTCTCCTGCCTCATACAGTGGGGCAAAAAAGTATTTAGTCAGCCAGCGATTGTGCAAGTTCTCCCACTTAAAATGATGACAGAGGTCTGTAATTTTCATCATAGGTACACTTCAACTGTGAGAGACAGAATGTGGAAACAAAATCCAGGAATTCACATTGTAGGAATTTTAAAGAATTTATTTGTAAATGATGGTGGAAAATAAGTATTTGGTCAATAACAAAAATTCAACTCAATACTTTGTAATATAACCTTTGTTGGCAATAACAGAGGTCAAACGATTACTATAGGTCTTAACCAGGTTTGCACACACATTAGCTGGTATTTTAGCACATTCCTCTATGCAGATCTTCTCGAGAGCAGTGATGTTTGGGGGCTGTCGCCGAGCAACACAGACTTTCAACTCCCTCCACAGATTTTCTATGCGGTCGAGGTCTGAAAACTGGCTAGGCCACTCCAGGACTTTCAAATGCTTCTTACAGAGCCACTCCTTCGTTGCCCGGGCGGTGTGTTTAGGATCATTGTCATGCTGGAAGACCCAGCCACGTTTCATCTTCAAAGCTCTCACTGATGGAAGGAGGTTTTGGCTCCAAATCTCACGATACATGGCCCCATTCATTCTTTCCTTAACACGGATCAATCGTCCTGTCCCCTTAGCAGAAAAACAGCCCCAAAGCATGATGTTTCCACCCCCATGCTTCACAGTAGGTATGGTGTTCTTGGGATGCAACTCAGTATTCTTCTTCCTCCAAACACAACGAGTTGAGTTTATACCAAAAAGTTCTATTTTGGTTTCATCTGACCACATGACATTCTCCCAATCCTCTGCTGTATGATCCATGTATCCATTTTGGTTTAAACTCAACTCCTCGTGTTTGGACTGCAAGGCATACTGGGTGACACAGAGCACACTAATGGTTGTGATATAAACAATTTTAACACTCTTACTAATATGCGCCACGCTGTGAAGCCACACAATACAAGATTGACAAACACATTTCGGGAGAACATCCTCACAGTAACACAACATAAACGCAACACAACAAATACCCAGATTCCTTTGTATCTGTGACACTTCCTGACTATTTTATACACCCCCCGTGCGTAGGTAAGGTGGGTGGGGTTGGGGGCGCGGGGGTGTAAAATATATTCAGGATTTGTCACGGATACAAAGGATTCTGGGTATTTGTTGTGTTGCGTTCATGTTGTGTTACTGTGAGGATGTTCTCCCGAAATGTGTTTGTCAATCTTGTTGGGTGTGGCTTCACAGCGTGGCGCATATTAGTAAGTGTTAAAGTTGTTTATATCACAACCATCAGTGTACTCTGTGTCACCCAGTATGCCTTTCAATCTTGTACGTGTGATTGCGGAAGCTGCACTCAACGTGGTTCGTACATGTTGTTGAAGGTGTCAGAGGCAATGGCTTCACAGCACGCCCATATTCTTGTCATCAGGATGAACGCTATTGGATAGTGGCGAGAACGTTAGCGGCTCCAATTGTCTTCATTACTCTGTGAAACAGGTTTAAATAGCTCTGTGAGTGGTACAGGCGGCCGATCCTCTGATGTATTTCAGCGGGCGGGTACGGTTCTGATAAAATGTTGGTTCGGGTGGACGGCGGGTGGATGACGACTTTGGTGATGCGGTTGCGGATGATATAATTGCCTATCCGCGCATTTCTAGTGTGTACGCTTCTCTGAGCTCAGGTTACAGGGTCTGGGGATTTACATTAAAAGCATTGACTGAAAAGCTGTCCAGTTTCCTAACTGTTGGCGTTCTGGTCTCGGTATCACCTCTATGTGCGGAATTCCATTCTAGATGAAGCTCATAATGGTTGAAAAGGTGCTAGAGCTGGCAGCCCCAAAGTTTTGAGATGTGTTTTTTTCATTTGCAGTGGTTTGGTAACATCGTGACCATGGATTGGTGGGATGACCTCTGGCTTAATGAGGGCTTTGCAAGCTTCTTCGAGTACATCGGGGTGGAGAAAGCGGAGCCCAGCTGGGGAATGGTGAGTTCTACCCAAAATAAAAACTTGAAGGGCCACTTTGAAGACTGACTAGGACGCTCCTGTCTCCTCCATTCGGGCATGCAGCGGGACATCATGATCATCGAGGACGTACTTCCTGTTATGGTGAACGACGCCCTCCTCTCGTCCCACCCAATCATCGTGGACGTGTCCACGCCAGCAGAAATCACCTCCGTGTTCGATGCCATTTCATACAGCAAGGTTCGGCTTTGCAAAAGCAGACTGCAACATGGGGATTAAACCCAGAGTTCCTGGATGTAGTTTCTAGATCCATATTGCCTACACCATATTGCCTAAAGTATTTGCCTCCCTACCTTGACTCACCTATGAACTTAAAATGCATCCAATTCCTAACCCATAGGGTTCAAAATTATGTGGGTCCACCTTTTGCAGCTATTACAGCTTCAACTCTTCTGGGAAGGCTGTCCACAAGGTGGCAGAGTGTGTTTAGAGCAATTTTTCACCATTCTTCCAAAAGCACATTGGTGAGGTCACACAAGAAGGCCTGGCTCTTAGTCTCCGTTCTAATTCACCCCAAAGGTGTTCTATTGGGTTCAGGTCAGGACTCTGTGCAGGCCAGTCAAGTTCATCCACACCAGACTTTGTCATCCATGTCTTTGTGCACTGATGCACAGTCATGTTGGAAGAAAAAGGGGCCCGCTCCAAACTGTTCCCACGAGGTTGGGAGCATGGAATTGTCCAAAATGTTTTGGTATCCTGGAGCATTCAAAGTTCCTTAGACTGCAACAAAGGGCCAAGCCCAACTCCTGAAAAACAACCACACACCATTATTCCTTCTCCACCAAATTTCACACAATGCAGTCTAGGGCGGCATGGCGTAGTGGGTAGAGCGGCCATGCCAGAAACCTGAGGGTTGCAGGTTCGCTTCCCACCTATTGACATCCAAAAAAGCGCTGCCGTTGTGTCCTTGGGCAGGACACTTCACCCTTTGCCCCCGGTGCCGCTCACACCGGTGAATGAATGATGAATGAATGATTGGTGGTGGTCGGAGGGGCCGTAGGTGCAAACTGGCAGTTACGCTTCCGTCAGTCTACCCCAGGGCAGCTGTGGCTACAAATGTAGCTTACCACCACCAGGTGTGAATGAATGATGGGTTCCCACTTCTCTGTGAGCGCTTTGAGTATCTAACAATAGAAAAGCGCAATATAAATCTAATCCATCATTATTATTATTATTATTATTATTAATTGTAGCGTTGTCCTGGCAACCTCCAAAGCCAGACTCATCCATCCGATTACCAGATGGAAAAGCGTGATTCATCAGTCCAGAGAAGGAGTCTCCACTGCTCTAGAGTACAGTGGTGATGTCCTTTACACCACTGCATCCCACGCTCTGCATTGGACTTGATGATGTAGGGCTTAGATGCTGCTGCTCGGCCATGGAAACCCATTCCATGAAGTCTCTGCGTGCTGTACGTGGGCTGATTGGAAGTTTGTGTAGCAACTGACTGTGCAGAAAGTTCTTGCACTATGCGCTTCACCATCTCTGTCAGTTTACGTGGCCTACCACTTGGTGGCTGAGTTGCTGTTGTTCCCAAACGTTTCCATTTTCCTACAATAAAGCCGACAGTTGACTTTGGAATATTTAGGAGCGAGGGGGTTTCACGACTGGATTTGTTGCACAGGTGGCATCCTATGACAGTTCCACGGCCCATTCTTTTACAAATGTTTGTAGAAACAGTCTCCATGCCTAAGTGCTTGATTTGATACACCGGGCCAAGTGATTAGGACACCTGATTCTCCTCATTTGCATGGGCAGCCAAATACTTTTGGCAATCTAGTGTTAGTCTGGGGAAGGAAAACATTTTGTTTACATTGTAACTTTGTGTAGGGCGCATCAATCCTCAGGATGCTGGAGGACTGGATGGGGCGGGACATGTTCAGAGATGGCTGCCGAGTAAGTTTCCTCAAAATAACCACAAATGCATTCTTCTCACATTTGACCTGATGTAGTTTTCTTGTTCCCACAGAAATATTTAAAAGACTACTACTTCAAGAACGCCAAAACGGCCAACTTCTGGGCTTCTCTTGCAAATGTGGGTTTCCACTTATGTCTGGTGACCTCTTTGGAGGTGGGAGGGGCCTATCCCCAGGTGCATGTCTTTGGAGGTGGGAGGGGCCTATCCCCAGGTGCATGTCTTTGGAGGTGGGAGGGGCCTCTCCCCAGGTGCATGTCTTTGGAGGTGGGAGGGGCTTATCCCCAGGTGCATGTCTTTGGAGGTGGGAGGGGCCTATCCCCAGGTGCATGCCTTTGGAGGTGGGAGGGGCCTATCTCCAGGTGCATGTCTTTGGAGGTGGGAGGGGCCTCTCCCCAGGTGCATGTCTTTGGAGGTGGGAGGGGCCTATCCCCAGGTGCATGTCTTTGGAGGTGGGAGGGGCCTATCCCCAGGTGCATGCCCTTGGAGGTGGGAGGGGCCTATCCCCAGGTGCATGTCTTTGGAGGTGGGAGGGGCCTATCCCCAGGTGCATGCCTTTGGAGGTGGGAGGGGCCTATCTCCAGGTGCATGTCTTTGGAGGTGGGAGGGGCCTCTCCCCAGGTGCATGTCCTTGGAGGTGGGAGGGGCCTATCCCCAGGTGCATGTCTTTGGAGGTGGGAGGGGCCTATCCCCAGGTGCATGCCCTTGGAGGTGGGAGGGGCCTATCCCCAGGTGCATGCCTTTGGAGGTGGGAGGGGCCTATCCCCAGGTGCATGTCCTTGGAGGTGGGAGGGGCCTCTCCCCAGGTGCATGTCCTTGGAGGTTTGAGGAATCCGGAGTACCCGGAGGGAACCCACACATTCACGGGGAGAACATGCAAACTCCACACAGAAATATCCCGAGGCCGGGATTGAACTCAGGACTTTTGTATTGTCAGCCACATTGACCAACCCCTCCGCCACCATACTGCCTGCATGAATAGATGATTACCGTATTTTTGCCATGCCTTGGGCACTAAACACCCCCAAACCATCACAGATGGGGACGACGTGGTGCTTTTGGTAGAGTGGACGTGCCAGCAACCTGGGGGCTTCTGGTTCAACCCCCAGCTTCTACCAATCTATTCACGTCCAATATGTCCTTGAGCAGGACACTTCACCCTTGCTCCTAATGGGTGATGGTTAGCGCCTTGCATGCCAGCTCCCGCCATCAGTTTGTGCATGTGGCAACAGTGTCAAAGAGCTTTTTGGACCTCGAAGGTAGAAAAGCGCTACACAAGCAGAACCCATATACCAGTTACCATTTACAGATGCTAGCTTTTCAACTTTGCGCCTAGAACAGTCCGGATGGTTCTTTGTCCACAGATTCCATAAACTATTTGAAATTTGGACTCGTCAGACCACAGAACACTTTCCACTTTGCATCAGTCCATCTTAGATGAGCTTGGGTGTTGTTGATAAATGGCTTTGGCTTTGCATAGTAGAGTTTTAACTTGCACTTACAGATGTAGCGACCAACTGTAGTTACTGACAGTGGTTTTCTGAAGTGTTCCTGAGCCCATGTGGTGATATCCTTTACGCGCTGATGTGGCTTTTTGATGCAGTACCGCCTGAGGGACCCGAGGTGTGTAATATCATGGCTTACGTGCAGTGATTTCTCCAGATTCTCTGAACCTTTTGATGATATTACGGAGTGTAGATGGTGAAATCGCTATATTCCTTGCAATAGCTGCTTGAAAAATGTTGTTCTTCAACAATTTGCTCAGGCATTTGTTGACAAAGTGGTGACCCTCGCCCCGTCCTTGTTTCAATCCAATCCAATCCACTTTATTTATATAGCACATTTAAACAACAATAAAGTTTCCAAAGTGCTGCACAGCCATGTTAAAAACAATATTATGCTCCACCAATGACTGAATAAAACAAAAAATGAATAAAAATAAAACCAATAAAAACAATATAAAACTATTTTAAAGGACAAAACCAATTAAAACAGTAAAATAAAAATAAAAGTGTATAAAAAACACAGAGGACCACACAACTCACGTAGTGTTAAAAGCCAAAGAATAAAAGTGGGTCTTAAGACGAGACTTAAAACACTCCACTGTGGAAGCAGTTTGAACATGGAGGGGCAGAGTGTTCCAGAGCTTAGGGCCGACCACAGAAAAGGCCCTTATTTGTGAACGAGTGAGCATTTCATGGAAGCTGCTTTTATACCCAATCATGGCACCCACCCGTTTATAATTAGCCTGTTCAAATAAGTGTTTGATGAGTATTCCTCAACTTTCTCAGTCTTTTTTGCCACTTTTGCCAGCTTTTTTGACACGTTGCAGGCATCAAACTGCAAATGAGCTAATATTTGAAAAAAAGAAAGTTTCTCAGTGTGAACGTTAAATATATTGTCTTTAAGTTGAAAAGGATTTGCAAATCATTGTATTCTCTTTCTATTTACACAACGTGACAACTTCACTGCCTTTGGGTTTTGTAAGAACTTGATAATAACTCTTACTAAAATCCCTATTGGAACGGTTTCCACGGTCCAGAACTTCGCATCTCGCTGGCATTTTTCTGGATTTGATGTCCTGTTGATGGTTTGTACAGTCCGGGTCGAGAAAGAGACCTTGTCCCAGGTGGAGGAGTTGAAGTGTCTCGGGGTCTTGTTCACGAGTGAGGGAAAGATCTCTCTAGGTCGTCCTCAGACGAGCCTTCCATCGTTACTTCCGGGCATCCCAATTTTCCATACATTTGGCCAGATCCTTGGTACTCTGAGCTCCTGCATCCTTCTTGAGTATGTCCACGTATGTTGGTGTGGGACGTCCTCTTGACCGATGCCCATGTGTTGGTTCCCACAGCACCAATTTGCTGGCTGGCAGCTCCCGATGTCTTTGGCATTGTCCTGCTAGTCTTATTCTCCTTACAGCAATCTTCTTGCTCGCCCTTGGTATTCCCTTGTAGAGGATTCTGTTGGATCACATGCGCACTCTTGTTGATGTTATGCACTACACGCAGCATCCTGGTGTAGCAACCATCCAGAGACTTCTCCAGGGTTGGCTTCAGGGTCCAGCATTCGCTGCCATAGAGGAGAACGGGGTTCTTCCGAGGATGTTGTAGTCGTAATGATTTGTGCAGTCCTTTGAGACATTTGTGATTTGGGGCTATATAAATAAACATTGATTGATTGATTGATTGACTCAAGTGTCATGTAGAAGAAGCTGAGTTCGATTTGGCGGGGGAGAAGGAAATCAGCCGGGGCAGAATTGCAGTCTCTCTGCCTTACTGTTGTGACCAAACCAGAGCTGAGCCAGAAGGGAAAGCTCTCGGTCTACCGAGCTCTCTACATTCAGACTCTCACCTATGGTCATGACCGAAAGAATAAGATTGCGGCCGAAATGAGTTTCCTCAGAAGGGTGGCTGGCATCTCCCTTAGAGATAGGGTGAGAAGTTCAGTCACCCGAGAAAGACTCGGCGTAGACCCGCAGCTCCTTCGCTTGGAAAGGAACCAGCTTAGTTGGTTCGGGCATCTCTGCGGATGCCTCACCAGCGTCTCCCTAGGGAGGTCCTCGTTGCACCTCCCACTGGGAGGAGACCCTGCGGAAAGCCAAGGACCAGATGGGGGGATTACATCTCCTCTCTGGCCTGGGAAAGCTTCGGGATCCTCCAGGAGGAAGTTCTGGGGAGGGAAGTCTGGGGGTCTCTGCTGGAGCTGTTGTCCCCGCGACCTGTTTCTGGATAAGCGGTTGAAGATGGATGGATGGATGGATGGATGATGTCCCGTTGAACCCAGCAACTGTATAATGATGCTCACCCACCAGACATTCTCATCTGCATAGGTGAGCGGGCTGCCGATCGCAAAAGTCATGGACACGTGGACCAGGCAGATGGGTTATCCAGTGGTGGATCTGACCGTCACTGAGACAAATGCCAAACTGAGCCAAAGGCGCTTCCTCCTGGACCCAAAAGCTGATGCCGACCAGCCTCCTTCGCCCCTTGGGTAAGAAATACCAAAATAACACTTGCTTTATTTGGTTGAATTCAATATCTCCTAAACATACTAGTATCAACTGGAGATGGTTTAATATTGTACAACGTTGTATACCAGGACTATTCAACTACATAACGACAAGGGCCGCAGTTTCAAGACCCCAAGGTCTCAGGGGGCGGACACGGAAATGTGGATGTTTGGTCTGAAATGATCTCTGCAGGTTATATTCCTTTGAGACTGTTCACTTAATTACAAAGTAAACACATTAGCTTCCACACTGCGCTGTCAATAAAGACATTATTCTACCCTCGCTACTCGTTACCAGTGTGTGCAGATAGTTAGCAGCGTGAAGAAACAGAAGATCCAGTTTTTGTTGAGGATTTAGAATTATTATATCTTTACACTTCTCCCGTCATTTAGCTTTGTAAGACTGAAAATATCAACACAGAATAAACATCCATCCATCCATTTTCTACCTCTTATTCCCTTTTGGGGTCGCGGGGGCGCTGGCGCCTATCTCAGCTACAATCGGGCGGAAGGCAGGGTACACCCTGGACAAGTCGCCACCTCATCGCAGGGCCAACACAGATAGACAGACAACATTCACACTCACATTCACACACTAGGGACCATTTTAGTGTTGCCAATCAACCTATCCCCAGAATAAACATAACAAAAGTATAACATCCATTGTGTTTTTTAAATAAAAAATGTCCACTTAGTATGCTACATAAATAAAATAGAAGATTAGGTGTGTGTATATATATATATATATATATATATATATATATATATATATATATATATATATATATATATATATATATTCCCTCAATCTCCTGATGATTGAGGGAACCCCTCATGAAATAGTTCTGTAGAGATTAAGTAGTCTTGTGATTTTTCTCACACCTATATATATATATATATATATATATATATATATATATATATATATATATATATACATATATATAATCACACAATAAACTGCAAATATTTACACATATAAAAATATTCCACAACATTCTCACATTAAATATTGTATGTGACTTAGCACTATTAGCGGTGTCGCCCTCTACCGGTCAGATGTAGCACTACATGTATTCAACGAGGTTGGATCTTTACTCTCGGACAAAAAAAATACAAAATATATCACAAAGTCAGCAATTTCAATACAAAACAAAACAAATAACGTCCTGCACAAATTAAATCTCCTTACAAATGTTTGACTGAGTTTTGTGACCAAGTTACATACTGGGATTTGTCTTGTATGGGTCAATGTGTCCGTCGCTTAAAAGGTCCTCCAGGAAACAAGGACCGGAGCACTTGGTTGGGGTTGCACATTCAACATTCATACTTTGTTGTCCACTCGTTGTTAAAAATCAGATTTTTGCAATTTATTTACTTTTTTTTATTTTTTTACCATGGTTGAATGAGTGGTCTTCTTCTCCTTAATCTACTGCTGTTTCACTGTGACACATTCCTCACTGTTGCCCTTTGTGGGGTGGCGGGAGTACTGCGTACATGATCAGCCCCAGTTTTAATGCTTTCATCAATATTGTTGGTTGATGTTCGGAGGGTCTAATGAAGTTGAATATTTTACACAATACTATTCTGATGTCTTCTGTTCTACTTGCTCGTTAAACTAAAATATTAGTACACCAATACAGACCTTCTAATCAGACCATCCCGAGTACTTTCATGCACTTAATATTAGGTATGGCTTGAATATTACACACCATTTTTACCGGGAACCAGCCAAAGAATACAAATCAATTCGTGCATTGAATTTTCGTTTTTGTTTTTTTCCCGCCACAGATACAAGTGGACTATTCCCGTCAAATGGCACTCGGTGAAGAGTGACAAGAACATGTCACTCATGTTTGACAAGAGCAGCCCAGGTAGGATGTTCCCCACTTCATTCCTCATTCTACTTACCTGTGCTTACTTTGCCAGTTTATCTATGTGTTAGGGTTGTAGTAGTATAGTACTGATGAATCAAAAATTGTACTGTACTCTGTTTGAAAAGTAGCATTATCACTGGAGGATGAGGAATACCTAAACATGCCTCACTACACACAGGAGGATACAATAGCTCACCGGCGTCACAATGTAAACAAACGCCATGGGTGGATCTACACCTGACATCCACTGTAATGATACCAAGTACGAGAGCTCAAAAATTGTATTATACTCTGTTTGAAAAGTAACATTATCACTGGAGGATGAGGAATAGCTAAACATGCCTCATTACGCACAAGAGGATACAATAGCTCACCGGCGTCAGAATGTAAACAAACGCCATGGGTGGATCTACACATGCCATCCACTGCAATGATACCAAGTACAGGAGCTCAAAAATGGTATTATACTGTACTTGAAAAGTACATTATCACTGGAGGATGAGGAATAGCTAAACATGCCTCATTACACACCGTAGGAGGATACAATAGCTCTCCGGCGTCACAATTTAAACAAACGTCATGGGTGGATCTACACATGACATCCACTGCAATGATACCAAGTACAGGAGCTCAAAAATTGTACTATACTCTGTTTTGAAAAGTAGCATTATCACTGGAGGACAAAGAATAGCTAAACATGCCTCACCACGCACAGGAGGATACAATAGCTCACCTGCGTCACAATATAAACAAACGCCATGGGTGGATCTACACCTGACATCCACTGTAATGATACCAAGTACGAGAGCTCCAATATTGTACCGTACTCTGTTTGAAATGTAGCATTATCACTGGAGGACGAGGAAAAGCTAAACATACTTCACTACACACCGTAGCTCACCGGCGTCACAATGTAAACAAACGTCATGGGTGGATCTACACCTGACATCCACTGTAATGATACCAAGTACGAAAGCTCAAATATTGTACCGTACTCTGTTTGAAAAGTAGCATTATCACTGGAGGACGAGGAATAACTAAACATGCCTCATTACACATCGTAGGAGGATACAATAGCTCTCCGGCGTCACAATTTAAACAAACGCCATGGGTGGATCTACACCTGACATCCACTGTAATGATACCAAGTACGAGTGCTCAAAAATGGTATTATACTCTGTTTGAAAAGTAACATTATCACTGGAGGACGAGGAATAGCTAAACATGCCTCATTACACACCGTAGGAGGATACAATAGCTCTCCGGCGTCAAAATGTAAACAAACACCATGGGTGGATCTACACCTGACATCCACTGTAATGATACCAAGTACGAGAGCTCAAAAATGGTATTATACTCTGTTTGAAAAGTAACATTATCACTGGAGGACGAGGAATAGCTGAACATGCCTCACTACGCACAGGAGGATACAATAGCTCACATGTGTTTGTATTTGGTCACAGAATCCTTTAGAGGATTATTCTACTAAGGTCAAAAGTGTCCATCACAAACTCTCCAGAGAGTGGTGGCTTTTGACCCCAGGAAATTGGAATCCGACAGGAATGCAGGTTTGGATTTTAGGAGGAAGTGTAAAAACATTAGCAATATCTGGTAGGAAGCCCCCACAAGTAGGAGTAGAGGACCGATCGAACTGGTCACAGGAAATAAGTTGACTGACCGGCCCCCAGGCTAGAACAACAAAGAGTAACTATCTTCTATAAAATATATCTAAGGAGAGTTGTCCAAGAAGTCAGGAGAAGCGTAATCAGGTCCATACTTTTTTTTCTCCTGGAAACTGCAGTTCCGGTCTAAGGCTCGCTAAAACAAATAAAGCTTTTTGATCGACGATTCCTCGTTGTTTTCTTCTTGGCTCATCACTCATCACACGACCATCAAAAATATACAACAAATACTATTCACTAACGAAGGCAGAATCCTGTTTTTGCAGATCACGTTTTAAGTGACTACTCACCTTCAGCGGACGGCCTGCTGAAGATCAACAAAGACCACATCGGGTTCTATCGAGTCAACCACGAAGACCACATGTGGGACGCAATAAGCCAGCAGCTTCAAAACAACCACCTGGTACTTCTTTTGTTGCAAATCTGCATGTGCACGTGCTCGTTTCAAGTGAAGGCATGGAATTGTCAAAATTGTACGCTTCATGTACCAAACTAAAAACTAAGATCTTGTCATCGCTTATTCATCAAGATGATACGGGTTTATTGGTTGTGGCGTACATAGGGTGAAATGTGTTTTGTCACGTTTCTGGGTGTTGTTGATAAATGGTTTCGGCTTTGCATAGTAGAGTTTTAACTTGCACTTACAGATGTAGCGACCAACTGTAGTTACGGACAGTGGTTTTCTGAAGAGTTCCTGAGCCCATGTGGGGATATCCTTTACACACTTCGGGCAGTGTTGCTTAGGTGCAGTGATTTCTCCAAATTCTCTGAGTCTTTTGATGATATTGCGGAGCGTCGATGGTGAAATCGATACATTCCTTGCAATAGCTGCTTGAGAAATGTTGTTCTTAGACAATTTGCTCAGGCATTTGTTGACAAAGTGGTGACCCTCGCCCCGTCCTTGTTTGTGAACGAGTGAGCATTTCATTGAAGCTGCTTTTTATAGCCAATCATGGCACCCACCTGTTCCCAATCAGCCTGTTCACCTGTGGGACGTTCCAATGAAGTCTTTGATGAGCATTCCTCAACTTTCTCAGTCTTCTTTGCCCATACTTGCCAACCCTCCCGGATTTTCCGGGAGACTCCCGAAATTCAGCCGGGACAAATTTTCTTCCCAAATTCAGGCGGAGCTGGACGCCACGCTCCCTCCAGCTCCATGCGGACCTGAGTGAAGACAGCCTGTTTTCACGTCCGCTTTCCCACAATAGAAACAGCGTGTCTGCCCAATGACGTTTTATAACTGTAGAATGATCGAGGGCGAATTTTTGGTTTCTTATGTGGGTTTATTGTTAGGCAGTGTCATTAAAGTCCTCCCAGCGCGGTAACAACACACAACAACAGCAGTCACGTTTTCGTCTACCGTAAAGCAGTTCGTCTGCCGTAAACAGCAATGTTGTGACACTCTTAAACAGGTCAATACTGCCATCTACTGTACATGCATATGGTTAAAAAATTGTGACAGAGAATAGAACAAGATGGACAATTCAACCCTTAACTCAACAATGAGTAGATGAGTGTTATGTGTGTGTAAATGTGTAAATAAATTAACACTGAAATTCAAGTATTTCTTTTATATATATATATATATATATACATATATATATATATATATATATATATATATATATATATATATATATATGTAGGTGTGGGAAAAATCACAAGACTACTTCATCTCTACAGAACTGTTTCATGAGGGGTTCCCTCAATCATCAGGAGATTTTAATGGAAGCATTCACATACAATGGTTTATATAGGGCACAGAGTGGGTGGGTACAGGCAGGCGTAGGGCGTGATGATTGGCTCATGTGTTACCTGGAGGTGTTTCCGTCTGTGGCGGCATGTTGAAATGATTTCACTGCGCTTGTTGAGGGATGACAGATCTGGATGATATATAATAAATAGTTTCTCTTTTAAGCATAGGTTGCATCTTTTATTACCACTGTTGTAAGATGTGCTGGATGCAAGAATTTGCCATGTTATTGAATATTCAACATTATTGTCTTTGAGGTCCCAAATGTGTTTGCTGAGTTCTGTAGAATTCCGCAAAGTCTGGTTTCTAAAGGAGGCGTCTCAAAGTATGTCTTTGCCACTTGTGCCAGCTTTTTTAAAACATTTAGCAGGCATCAAATTCCAAATGAGCAAATATTTTCAAAGAATAACATTTCTCAGCGTGACCATTAAGTATCTTGTCTTTGCAGTCCATCAAATGGAATGTAAGTCCAAATTTAATACCAAATTTACCATTGACACAAAGTGACAACTTCACTGCTTCTCGGGTTTTGTAAGATTCAGGACTAGATTGCAATGAAATATTTTTCCAATATGTGACTGTGTTATTGTATTATTTATTGTCTTCTTCAAACAGGAGTTTGATTCAGCGGACCGCACAAGCTACATCGACGACGTGTTTGCTCTTGCAAGGTAAAGTCTAGATGATGACTCCGGTGCAATTTGTGATGTGTTGACTAACATAAAATGTCCGTGTGTGTGATGGTTCAGGGCCGACGTCATAGACTACGGCCACGCCTTCAACCTGACAATGTATCTCCAGCATGAGACTCACTACACGGTATGGAGTCGCCTGGCCTCCTCGATTGAATATGTTCGAGATATGCTATCAGGAAACTCCACCCTTTATCCAAAGTTTCAGGTGGGTAAGCAGGTCTGTGTCTTTGTTTTGAAGTCATTGTAACGACATGTGTACTGTATCAGCAGTCACGGGTCGTGTGTTTCTACTCTCACCCATGGTCATGAAGTGTGGGTCGTGACCGAAAGAGTAAGATGGTGGATATAGGCAGTCAAAATGAGTTTCTCAGAAGGGTGGCTGGCATCTCCCTTAGAGATAGGGTGAGAAGTTCAGTCACCCGAGAGAGACCCCAAGTAGAGCCGCCGCTCCTTCGGTTGGAAAGGAGCCAGCTTAGGTGGTTCAGGCATCTCATGCAGATGCCTCACCAGCGTCTCCCTAGGGAGGTCCTCCTTGCACCTCCCACTGGGAGGAGACCTTGCGGCAGGCCAAGGACCAGTTGGGGGATTACATCTCCTCTCTGGCCTGGGAAAGCTTCGGGATCCTCCAGGAGGAAGTTGCTAATGTTGCTCTGGAAAGGGAAGACCGTGGGTCTCTGCTGGAGCTGTTGTCCCTGCGACCCCATTCTGGATAAGCGGTTGAAGATGGATGGATGGGCCGTGCGTTTCCCACCTTGGTCTTCGGTGATGTCCGACTTCAACGATGGCTTCTCAAAATACAGTCATTGATGTCATCACATAACCATGCATCCATCAATTTTCTACCGCTTGTCCCTTTTGGGGTGGCGGGGGGGGGGGGGGGGGGGTCGCTGGAGCCTATCTCAGCTGCTACGGGCAGTAGGCGGGGTACACCCTGGACAAGTCGCCACCTCATCACAGGGCCAACACAGATGGACAGACAACATTCCCACACACCAGAAACCTGAGGGTTGCAGGTTCGCTTCCCACCTATTGACATCCAAATCGCTGCCGTTGTGTCCTTGGGCAGGACACTTCACCCTTTGCCCCCGGTGCCACTCACATTGGTGAATGAATGATGAATGAATGATTGGTGGTGGTCGGAGGGGCCGTAGGTGCAAACTGGCAGCTACGCTTCCGTCAGTCTACCCCAGGGCAACTGTGGCTACTGATGTAGCTTACCACCACCATCGTGTGAATGAATGATGGGTTCCAACTTCTCTGTGAGCGCTTTGAGTATCTAACAATAGAAAAGCGCGATATAAATCTAATCCATTATTGTTATTATTATTACTAGGGACCATTTAGTGTTGCCAATCAACCTATCCCCAGGTGCATGTCTTTGGAGGTGGGAGGGGCCTATCCCCAGGTGCATGTCTTTGGAGGTAAGGGAGGGGCCTATCTCCAGGTGCATGTCTTTGGAGGTGGGAGGGGCCTATCCCCAGGTGGATGTCTTTGGAGGTAAGGAAGGGGCCTATCCCCAGGTGCATGTCTTTGGAGGTGGGAGGGGCCTATCCCCAGGTGCATGTCTTTGGAGGTGGGAGGAAGCCGGAGTACCCGGAGGGAACCCACGCTGTCACGGGGAGAACATGCAAACTCCACACAGAAAGATCCCGAGCCCGGGATTGAACCCAGGACTGCTCAGGACCTTCGTATTGTGAGGCAGATGCACTAACCCCTCTACCAGCGTGCTGCCCACCACGTGACCATTGCTGGAGAAATACTATACAGAAACACGTTTACTGTGCATTAAATCTCATCAACAGTGTACAAAACGGGTTTTTTTCTGGTGCATTTAAAAATCAATGAACCCGCATCTGTCACGGCACGGGCTCGATCCTGCTTTTCCTCGGAAGCTGGGTCTAATTGTACCTCCGCTGGCAGAGTGCCCAGACATGCCCCTGCTCGCGCTGGGTGCGGCACGCCCACGCAGCGACAAGGCTGCAGGCAATTGGCAATCAACGCATTTGGTTCTCACAAGAGGGAGCGGCATAAAGACCAGCGGACCCAAAGAACCTTTGCCGGAACGTAGCCAATCTTCACAGTAAGCATCACGTGTGGCACCCCTCCCTCGTTCCTTACTCGCCCTCTCTGACGGCACACCACTGTTTATTAGGGACATAAACTGGGTCAAATTGTTCGACCGTACCGAAATAATACTAAAACTGGGATGTACAGTATGGACTGACCACCCCTTGGTGATGAGTTGAATTAGTCAGACGGTGTGCTGGAGAATGTTGTGAAGTCTTCAACTCACACCTCTGGCGGAACTTGGAAGAGTCCAAACGGGCTGTATTCTGGCCTCCAGTGTGGAAGTGACCGATCGCCAGGTGGTGGGTGACAGTCTTTGCGGAAACGTTTTAGCAATTTAAATGTATTTTTTTGCTTCGTTGTTTTTTTGCAAACCAGTTGAAGCCAACACTATGAGCTGTGTTGACTTACCAGAGACAACATGTTCACAGCAGAGTCTGGAGTGTTCTGTAGGAGTCCAGTGATCCCTCCGTATCGTGTGGCAGACATCCACTTGTCACGGCGGGAAAAAACACAATTCGATCTGTTTCTTCTTCGGTAGCTGCTTCAGGTCTGCCCGGTGCCTCCGTAGTAGCGCAATAGGTAGCTGCCGCAGACGGACATCCATCGCTCAATCAACACAGCCGGAGCTTGACGATGCGTTGATTGATTGACTTTTTGATTGTTCTTTTCTTTTACTTTTTATCAGGAAGTGTTCCGCAATCATGTCAAAAACATTTCATCTCGGCTCGGTTGGACTGACGAAGGAACGCAGACGGAGAGGTAGAGCACAACACCTTTCTTGACATTCAGTCGTAGAAGTAGCACCGTAGCTGGGTTGCAGTCACCTGACTTAGAGCCACTTCTGGGGTTCAGCCAATGGTCTAAGTCCCAGTCGGCTAATGTTTCTTTACCTGCGTCAGTGCAGACTTGGGTGTATTTTGAAAGGTTTAGAGGCAAATACTAAGTGATCTACAAAAAAGTATTCAAAAGGGATGGAGTGGATTTAAGAAAAATCATTTTTCCAAGATTCACCAAGACTTCACCGCTCACCTCGACCTCACGTCCTTTGACACCTGCAAGGATTTAGAGAGGAAAAGATTGGTCTTGACATCTGAAGGGTCCAACAAATTAAACATTAAAGACAATATTGGCGTGGAGGTTGTCTCCCTGTGGGTTCTTGCTGATCACACACATGAGCCGGAGACCGGCGTTCCGGGTTTAACAAAGTTTTACTTTGCATCAAAGTTCTAGCGCGACACTCGACTTTTCAGTCCAACTCCTCCGTGTTGCGCATGCTTCCGTCTCTCCAAGCCCTCCTCCTCCTCCTGCCCCCGGCCGCTGATGATAAGAATAACAGGTGATTAGACAGCTAGGCCCAGCTGGGCAATCTAATCACCTGTCAGCTGTGTTCCTGGCACACCCCGCTCCTGCAGGAAAGCGAGTGATCGTGTCGCTAACGATAGGATACAATTGTTTGCCGTTGATTTCCTGCTATGAATACCACGTTCATCTAAAACTCATATCTGCGGTTATTCTTATTCTGTAAAGTTCATTATTTTTGTGGCATTATTTAGCTGTAGACATTGTTCAGCAATGTTTGCTAGCCATATCAAGATTAATTTAGCCTACCAGCTTGTACCCGTGATCTTGTCCTTTCGGTCATAACCCAAAGGTGCTATAATGTGGTCATCCATGTAGAACAAAGCACTTGTCTTTCTTGCATTGCAACCTATACTTTTGGTTTCTGTTATGAAAATGGACGACAATAAAATGTTGGATAGGTCCAACAGTCACAATATTTATTAGTAGGATTTAACCTCCATCCATCTTCTTCCGCTTATCCGAGGTTGGGTCGCGGGGGCAGAAGCCCAGACTTCCCTCTCCCCAGCCACTTGGTCCAGCTCCTCCCCGGGGATCCTGAGGCATTCCCAGGCCAGCCGGGAGACATAGTCTTCCCAACGTGTCCTGGGTCTTCCCCGTGGCCTCCTAATGGTCGGACATGCCCTAAACACCTCCCCAGGGAGGCGTTCGGGTGGCATCCTGACCAGATGCCCGAACCACCTCATCTGGCTCCTCTCCATGTGGAGGAGCAGCGGCTTTACTTTGAGTTCCTCCCGGATGGCAGAGCTTCTCACCCTATCTCTAAGGGAGAGACCCGCCACCCGGTGGAGGAAACTCATTTGGGCCGCTTTTACCCGTGATCTTGTCCTTTCGGTCATGACCCAAAGCTCATGACCATAGGTGAGGATGGGAACGTAGATCGACTGGTAAATTGAGAGCTTTGCCTTCCGGCTCAGCTCCTTCTTCACCACAACGGATCGATACAGCATCCGCATTACTTAAGACGCCGCACCGATCCGCCTGTCGATCTCACCATCCACTCTTCCCTCACTCGTGAACAAGACTCCGAGGTACTCAAACTCCTCCACTTGGGGAAAGATCTCCTCCCCAACCCGGAGATGGCACTCCACCCTTTCCCGGGCCAGAACCGTGGACTCGGACTTGGAGGATTTAACCTGAGTTAGTTTATTTGCACAAGCAGGTCTTCTAGTTATGTATAGGACTGGCAACCACAAATGAACACAAACCAATGCAAGGTCTTGTTCTTTTCTTTATGTTTAGTTCTGCTCTCCAACACTATTAACATAGGAAAGAAACACAGAAAGTCCATCCATTCCATCCATTTTCTACCGCTTATTGCCCTTGGTGGTTGCGGGGGGTGCTGGCGCCTATCTCAGCTACATTCGGGCAGAAGGCGGGGTACACCCTGGACAAGTCGCCACCTCATCGCAGGGCCAAACACAGAAAGTTTGTCAAACAAATCAAAAGTTCAAGCAAACATTTTACAAAGTGATCACTGCAGACACGAGCATGGTCCGATTGTATTCTATAAGATAATGAAAGTGATATTTTTAAGAAACTTCCTTCGTTGCACTGTATGACCTTTAGGAACCAATTCTTTAGGGTCTCTATGAAAGATTCCGTTTTTCCTTGAATGCCGCAGGGCATATAGTATGCGCCTGCCTTGAATTACTGCCGGGTCAAACTCACTTCGCAAAATAATCAGCGCATGGAGGAGTCTGATTTCAATACCGGTAATTTGAAATCGCATAAAGGGAAGAAGAAGAATAGTCTCCACTGCGGTGTAGACTAATGGGGATCCTTAATAAACTAATAATGATTGAGAGCTGTTCAGTAGGATTTAAGGTCCAAGCTTACATCACACTCAAATTTTTACTGCATACCTTTGGTAAGTGTCGGAGTGAGAAGAGGTTTTAAAATAGTTAGCGCATGCTTACTTTTACCGCATGCCTTTGGTAAGCGCAGGAGTGAGAAGAGGTTTTAAATTAATTAAATTCAAGGAAATACGGTAGGTTCTATCTCTCTATTAGAACAACTGGAACAGCCAAGAACAGAACAGAAATAGGACATTTTTTGACCGAACTCGAAACTCGGTTTTCACTTATTTTAACGCTTGACCGTCCTGTCAGTCGAGAGGAAAAACAAATGTGACGTCATGTGCAACCCAGCTATGGTGACTACACACCAACATCACCCGGGTAGTGCTGGTCAAGTTCTGGTCTGATGTCTTGCAGGTTACTGCGGGAGACTGTGCTCGGTCTGGCTTGCAAAATGGGAGATCTTGATGCACTGAAAGAAGCATCCAACCTTTTTGACCAGTGGATTAATGGAAGTCTGAGGTATTTCATGTAGTACTGACCCCCACTGGCAGTATAGTGGTCACCTTGGGATGAAAACAGCATACAATGATTTACCATTTTTTTCAACTTATATTCAATCAATCAATCAATCAAAGTTTACTTACATAGCCCTAAATCACAAGTGTCTCAAATGGGACGTCGATGTGAATGACTATGAGAAACCTTGGAGAGGACCGCAGATGTGGGTGACAGGAGTCCAGTCTATAGTGGATCTAACATAATAGTGTGAGAGTCCAGTCCATAGTGGATCTAACATAATATTGTGAGAGTCCAGACCATAGTGGATCTAACATAATAGTGAGAGTCCAGTCCATAGTGGATCTAACAGAATAGTGTGAGAGTCCAATCCATAGTGGATCTAACATAATAGTGTGAGAGTCTAGTCCATAGTGGATCTAACATAATAGTGTGAGAGTCCAGTCCATAGTGGATCTAACATAATAGTGTGAGAGTCCAGTCCATAGTGGATCTAACATAATATTGTGAGAGTCCAGTCTATAGTGGATCTAACATAATAGTGAGAGTCCAGTCCATAGTGGATCTAACATAATAGTGTGAGAGTCCAGTCCATAGTGGATCTAACATAATATTGTGAGAGTCCAGTCCATAGTGGATCCAACATAATAGTGAAAGTCCAGTCCATAGTGGAGCGAGCATAATAGTGAGAGTCCAGTCCATAGTGGATCTAACATAATATTGTGAGAGTCCAGACCATAGTGGATCTAACATAATAGTGAGAGTCCAGTCCATAGTGGATCTAACAGAATAGTGTGAGAGTCCAGTCCATAGTGGATCTAACATAATAGTGTGAGAGTCCAGTCCATAGTGGATCTAACATAATAGTGTGAGAGTCCAGTCCATAGTGGATCTAACATAATAGTGAGAGAGTCCAGTCCATAGTGGATCTAACATAATAGTGAGAGTCCAGTCCATAGTGGATCTAACATAATCGTGTGAGAGTCCAGTCCATAGTGGATCTAACATAATAGTGTGAGAGTCCAGTCCATAGTGGATCTAACATAATAGTGAGAGTCCAGTCCATAGTGGATCTAACATAATAGTGTGAGAGTCCAGTCCATAGTGGATCTAACATAATAGTGTGAGAGTCCAGTCTATAGTGGATCTAACATAATAGTGAGGGGGTTCAGTCATTAGTGGATCTAACATAATAGTGAGAGTCCCGTCCATAGTGGATTTAACATAATAGTGTGAGAGTCCAGTCCATAGTGGATCTAACATAATAGTGAGAGTCCAGTCCATAGTGTATCTAACATAGTAGTGAGAGTCCAGTCCATAGTGGGGCTAGCAGGAGACTATCTTGAGTGGAGACAGGTCAGCAGCACAGAGATGTTCCCAACCGATGCACAGGCGAGAGATCCACCCCGGGTCCCGACTCTGGACAGCCAGCACGTCACCCATAGCCACTGGACCTTTGCCCCCACCTCCCACCAGAGAGAGGGGGGCAGAGTAGAAAATAGAATAAACGGCAGATCAACTGGTCTAAAAAGGGGGTCCATTTAAAGGCTAGAGTATACAAATGCGTTTTAAGATGGTAATTATATATTATCACATGGACTCAGGAACACTTCATAAAACTACTGTCAGTAACTACAGTTGGTCGCTACATCTGTGAGTGCAAGTTAAAACTCTACTATGCAAAGCCAAAGCCATTTATCAACAACACCCAGAAATGCCGCCTGCTTGGCTGGGCCCGAGATCATCTAAGATGCACTGATGCAAAGTGTGGAAAGTGTTCTGTGGTCTGACGAGTCCACATTTCCAACTGTTTTTGGAAACTGCACCAAATAGGAAAAGAACATTCCGGACTGCTCTAGGGTGAAAAGTGTAAAAGGCAGCATGCGTGATGGTATGACACAACATGTGTGATGGTATGACACAACATGTGTGATGGTATGACGCAGCATGTGTGATGGTATAACACAACATGTGTGATGGTATGACACAACATGTGTGATGTATGACGCAACATATGTGATGGTATGACGCAACATGTGTGATGTATGACGCAACATGTGTGATGGTATGACACAACATGTGTGATGGTATGACACAACATGTGTGATGGTATGACGCAACATGTGTGATGGTATGACGCAACATGTGTGATGGTATGACACAACATGTGTGATGGTATGACGCAACATGTGTGATGGTATGACACAACATGTGTGCTGTATGACGCAACATATGTGATGGTATGACGCAACATGTGTGATGTATGACGCAACATGTGTGATGGTATGACACAACATGTGTGATGGTATGACACAACATGTGTGATGGTATGACACAACATGTGTGATGGTATGACACAACATGTGTGATTGTATGACGCAACATGTGTGATGGTATGACGCAACATGTGTGATGGTATGACACAACATGTGTGATGGTATGACGCAACATGTGTGATGGTATGACACAACATGTGTGATGTATGACACAACATGTGTGATTGTATGACGCAACATGTGTGATGGTATGACACAACATGTGTGATTGTATGACGCAACAAGTGTGATTGTATGACGCAACATGTGTGATGGTATGACGCAACATGTGTGATAGTATGACGCAACATGTGTGATGGTATGACACAACATGTGTGATGGTATGACACAACATGTGTGATGGTATGACGCAACATGTGTGATTGTATGACGCAACATGTGTGATGGTATGACACAACATGTGTGATGTATGACACAACATGTGTGATTGTATGACGCAACATGTGTGATGGTATGACACATGTGTGATTGTATGACGCAACATGTGTGATTGTATGACGCAACATGTGTGATGGTATGACGCAACATGTGTGATAGTATGACGCAACATGTGTGATGGTATGACACAACATGTGTGATGGTATGACACAACATGTGTGATTGTATGACGCAACATGTGTGATGGTATGACACAACATGTGTGATGTATGACACAACATGTGTGATTGTATGACGCAACATGTGTGATGGTATGACACAACATGTGTGATTGTATGACGCAACAAGTGTGATTGTATGACGCAACATGTGTGATGGTATGACGCAACATGTGTGATAGTATGACGCAACATGTGTGATGGTATGACGCAACATGTGTGATGGTATGACACAACATGTGTGAAAGTATGACACAACATGTGTGATGGTATGACGCAGCAGGTGTGATGGTATGACGCAACATGTGTGATGGTATGACACAACATGTGTGATGGTATGACGCAGCATGTGTGATGGTATGACACAACATGTGTGATGGTATGACGCAACATGTGTGATGGTATGACACAACATGTGTGATGTATGACACAACATGTGTGATGGTATGACGCAACATGTGTGATGTATGACGCAACATGTGTGATGTATGACGCAGCAGGTGTGATGGTATGACACAACATGTGTGATGGTATGACACAACATGTGTGATGGTATGACGCAACATGTGTGATGGTATGACGCAACATGTGTGATGGTATGACACAACATGTGGGGTGGTATGACGCAACATGTGTGATGGTATGACGCAACATGTGTGATGGTATGACGCAACATGTGTGATTGTATGACGCAACATGTGTGGTGGTATGACGCAACATGTGTGATGGTATGACGCAACATGTGTGATGGTATGACGCAACATGTGTGATGGTATGACACAACATGTGTGATGGTATGACACAACATGTGTGATGGTATGACGCAACATGTGTGATGGTATGACGCAACATGTGTGATGGTATGACGCAACATGTGTGATGGTATGACGCAACATGTGTGATGGTATGACGCAACATGTGTGATGGTATGACACAACATGTGTGATGGTATGACGCAACATGTGTGATGGTATGACACAACATGTGTGATGGTATGACGCAACATGTGTGATGGTATGACACAACATGTCTGATGGTATGACGCAACATGTGTGATGGTATGACGCAACATGTGTGATGGTATGACGCAACATGTGTGATGGTATGACGCAACATGTGTGATGGTATGACGCAACATGTGTGATGGTATGATGCAACATGTGTGATGGTATGACGCAACATGTGTGATGGTATGACGCAACATGTGTGATGGTATGACGCAACATGTGTGATGGTATGACGCAACATGTGTGATGGTATGACGCAACATGTGTGATGGTATGACGCAACATGTGTGATGGTATGACGCAACATGTGTGATTGTATGACGCAACATGTGTGATGGTATGACGCAACATGTGTGATGGTATGACACAACATGTGTGATGGTATGACGCAACATGTGTGATGGTATGACACAACATGTGTGATGTATGACACAACATGTGTGATTGTATGACGCAACATGTGTGATGGTATGACACAACATGTGTGATTGTATGACGCAACAAGTGTGATTGTATGACGCAACATGTGTGATGGTATGACGCAACATGTGTGATAGTATGACGCAACATGTGTGATGGTATGACACAACATGTGTGATGGTATGACACAACATGTGTGATGGTATGACGCAACATGTGTGATTGTATGACGCAACATGTGTGATGGTATGACACAACATGTGTGATGTATGACACAACATGTGTGATTGTATGACGCAACATGTGTGATGGTATGACACATGTGTGATTGTATGACGCAACATGTGTGATTGTATGACGCAACATGTGTGATGGTATGACGCAACATGTGTGATAGTATGACGCAACATGTGTGATGGTATGACACAACATGTGTGATGGTATGACACAACATGTGTGATTGTATGACGCAACATGTGTGATGGTATGACACAACATGTGTGATGTATGACACAACATGTGTGATTGTATGACGCAACATGTGTGATGGTATGACACAACATGTGTGATTGTATGACGCAACAAGTGTGATTGTATGACGCAACATGTGTGATGGTATGACGCAACATGTGTGATAGTATGACGCAACATGTGTGATGGTATGACGCAACATGTGTGATGGTATGACACAACATGTGTGAAAGTATGACACAACATGTGTGATGGTATGACGCAGCAGGTGTGATGGTATGACGCAACATGTGTGATGGTATGACACAACATGTGTGATGGTATGACGCAGCATGTGTGATGGTATGACACAACATGTGTGATGGTATGACGCAACATGTGTGATGGTATGACACAACATGTGTGATGTATGACACAACATGTGTGATGGTATGACGCAACATGTGTGATGTATGACGCAACATGTGTGATGTATGACGCAGCAGGTGTGATGGTATGACACAACATGTGTGATGGTATGACACAACATGTGTGATGGTATGACGCAACATGTGTGATGGTATGACGCAACATGTGTGATGGTATGACACAACATGTGTGGTGGTATGACGCAACATGTGTGATGGTATGACGCAACATGTGTGATGGTATGACGCAACATGTGTGATTGTATGACGCAACATGTGTGGTGGTATGACGCAACATGTGTGATGGTATGACGCAACATGTGTGATGGTATGACGCAACATGTGTGATGGTATGACACAACATGTGTGATGGTATGACACAACATGTGTGATGGTATGACGCAACATGTGTGATGGTATGACGCAACATGTGTGATGGTATGACGCAACATGTGTGATGGTATGACGCAACATGTGTGATGGTATGACGCAACATGTGTGATGGTATGACACAACATGTGTGATGGTATGACGCAACATGTGTGATGGTATGACACAACATGTGTGATGGTATGACGCAACATGTGTGATGGTATGACACAACATGTCTGATGGTATGACGCAACATGTGTGATGGTATGACGCAACATGTGTGATGGTATGACGCAACATGTGTGATGGTATGACGCAACATGTGTGATGGTATGACGCAACATGTGTGATGGTATGATGCAACATGTGTGATGGTATGACGCAACATGTGTGATGGTATGACGCAACATGTGTGATGGTATGACGCAACATGTGTGATGGTATGACGCAACATGTGTGATGGTATGACGCAACATGTGTGATGGTATGACGCAACATGTGTGATGGTATGACGCAACATGTGTGATGGTATGACGCAACATGTGTGATGGTATGACGCAACATGCGTGATGGTATGACGCAGCATGCGTGATGGTATGACACAACATGTGTGATGGTATGACGCAGCAGGTGTGATGGTATGACACAACATGTGTGATGGTATGACACAACATGTGTGCTGTATGACGCAACATATGTGATGGTATGACGCAACATGTGTGATGTATGACGCAACATGTGTGATGGTATGACACAACATGTGTGATGGTATGACACAACATGTGTGATGGTATGACACAACATGTGTGATGGTATGACACAACATGTGTGATTGTATGACGCAACATGTGTGATGGTATGACGCAACATGTGTGATGGTATGACACAACATGTGTGATGGTATGACGCAACATGTGTGATGGTATGACACAACATGTGTGATGTATGACACAACATGTGTGATTGTATGACGCAACATGTGTGATGGTATGACACAACATGTGTGATTGTATGACGCAACAAGTGTGATTGTATGACGCAACATGTGTGATGGTATGACGCAACATGTGTGATAGTATGACGCAACATGTGTGATGGTATGACACAACATGTGTGATGGTATGACACAACATGTGTGATGGTATGACGCAACATGTGTGATTGTATGACGCAACATGTGTGATGGTATGACGCAACATGTGTGATGTATGACACAACATGTGTGATTGTATGACGCAACATGTGTGATGGTATGACACATGTGTGATTGTATGACGCAACATGTGTGATTGTATGACGCAACATGTGTGATGGTATGACGCAACATGTGTGATAGTATGACGCAACATGTGTGATGGTATGACACAACATGTGTGATGGTATGACACAACATGTGTGATTGTATGACGCAACATGTGTGATGGTATGACACAACATGTGTGATGTATGACACAACATGTGTGATTGTATGACGCAACATGTGTGATGGTATGACACAACATGTGTGATTGTATGACGCAACAAGTGTGATTGTATGACGCAACATGTGTGATGGTATGACGCAACATGTGTGATAGTGTGACGCAACATGTGTGATGGTATGACGCAACATGTGTGATAGTATGACGCAACATGTGTGATGGTATGACGCAACATGTGTGATGGTATGACACAACATGTGTGATAGTATGACACAACATGTGTGATGGTATGACGCAGCAGGTGTGATGGTATGACGCAACATGTGTGATGGTATGACACAACATGTGTGATGGTATGACGCAGCATGTGTGATGGTATGACACAACATGTGTGATGGTATGACGCAACATGTGTGATGGTATGACACAACATGTGTGATGTATGACACAACATGTGTGATGGTATGACGCAACATGTGTGATGTATGACGCAACATGTGTGATGTATGACGCAGCAGGTGTGATGGTATGACACAACATGTGTGATGGTATGACACAACATGTGTGATGGTATGACGCAACATGTGTGATGGTATGACGCAACATGTGTGATGGTATGACACAACATGTGTGGTGGTATGACGCAACATGTGTGATGGTATGACGCAACATGTGTGATGGTATGACGCAACATGTGTGATTGTATGACGCAACATGTGTGGTGGTATGACGCAACATGTGTGATGGTATGACGCAACATGTGTGATGGTATGACGCAACATGTGTGATGGTATGACACAACATGTGTGATGGTATGACACAACATGTGTGATGGTATGACGCAACATGTGTGATGGTATGACGCAACATGTGTGATGGTATGACGCAACATGTGTGATGGTATGACGCAACATGTGTGATGGTATGACGCAACATGTGTGATGGTATGACACAACATGTGTGATGGTATGACGCAACATGTGTGATGGTATGACACAACATGTGTGATGGTATGACGCAACATGTGTGATGGTATGACACAACATGTGTGATGGTATGACGCAACATGTGTGATGGTATGACGCAACATGTGTGATGGTATGACGCAACATGTGTGATGGTATGACGCAACATGTGTGATGGTATGACGCAACATGTGTGATGGTATGACGCAACATGTGTGATGGTATGATGCAACATGTGTGATGGTATGACGCAACATGTGTGATGGTATGACGCAACATGTGTGATGGTATGACGCAACATGTGTGATGGTATGACGCAACATGTGTGATGGTATGACGCAACATGTGTGATGGTATGACGCAACATGTGTGATGGTATGACGCAACATGTGTGATGGTATGACGCAACATGTGTGATGGTATGACGCAACATGTGTGATGGTATGACGCAGCATGCGTGATGGTATGACACAACATGTGTGATGGTATGACGCAGCAGGTGTGATGGTATGACACAACATGTGTGATGGTATGACACAACATGTGTGATGGTATGACGCAACATGTGTGATGGTATGATGCAACATGTGTGATGGTATGACGCAACATGTGTGATGGTATGATGCAACATGTGTGATGGTATGACGCAACATGTGTGATGGTATGACACAACATGTGTGATGTATGACACAACATGTGTGATTGTATGACGCAACATGTGTGATGGTATGACACAACATGTGTGATTGTATGACGCAACAAGTGTGATTGTATGACGCAACATGTGTGATGGTATGACGCAACATGTGTGATAGTATGACGCAACATGTGTGATGGTATGACACAACATGTGTGATGGTATGACACAACATGTGTGATGGTATGACGCAACATGTGTGATTGTATGACGCAACATGTGTGATGGTATGACACAACATGTGTGATGTATGACACAACATGTGTGATTGTATGACGCAACATGTGTGATGGTATGACACAACATGTGTGATTGTATGACGCAACATGTGTGATTGTATGACGCAACATGTGTGATGGTATGACGCAACATGTGTGATAGTATGACGCAACATGTGTGATGGTATGACACAACATGTGTGATGGTATGACACAACATGTGTGATTGTATGACGCAACATGTGTGATGGTATGACACAACATGTGTGATGTATGACACAACATGTGTGATTGTATGACGCAACATGTGTGATTGTATGACACAACATGTGTGATTGTATGACGCAACAAGTGTGATTGTATGACGCAACATGTGTGATGGTATGACGCAACATGTGTGATAGTATGACGCAACATGTGTGATGGTATGACGCAACATGTGTGATAGTATGACGCAACATGTGTGATGGTATGACGCAACATGTGTGATGGTATGACACAACATGTGTGATAGTATGACACAACATGTGTGATGGTATGACGCAGCAGGTGTGATGGTATGACGCAACATGTGTGATGGTATGACACAACATGTGTGATGGTATGACGCAGCATGTGTGATGGTATGACACAACATGTGTGATGGTATGACGCAACATGTGTGATGGTATGACACAACATGTGTGATGTATGACACAACATGTGTGATGGTATGACGCAACATGTGTGATGTATGACGCAACATGTGTGATGTATGACGCAGCAGGTGTGATGGTATGACACAACATGTGTGATGGTATGACACAACATGTGTGATGGTATGACGCAACATGTGTGATGGTATGACGCAACATGTGTGATGGTATGACGCAACATGTGTGATGGTATGACACAACATGTGTGGTGGTATGACGCAACATGTGTGATGGTATGACGCAACATGTGTGATGGTATGACGCAACATGTGTGATGGTATGACGCAACATGTGTGATGGTATGACGCAACATGTGTGGTGGTATGACGCAACATGTGTGATGGTATGACGCAACATGTGTGATGGTATGACGCAACATGTGTGATGGTATGACACAACATGTGTGATGGTATGACACAACATGTGTGATGGTATGACGCAACATGTGTGATGGTATGACACAACATGTGTGATGGTATGACGCAACATGTGTGATGGTATGACGCAACATGTGTGATGGTATGACGCAACATGTGTGATGGTATGACGCAACATGTGTGATGGTATGACGCAACATGTGTGATGGTATGACGCAACATGTGTGATGGTATGACGCAACATGTGTGATGGTATGACGCAACATGTGTGATGGTATGATGCAACATGTGTGATGGTATGACGCAACATGTGTGATGGTATGACGCAACATGTGTGATGGTATGACGCAACATGTGTGATGGTATGACGCAACATGTGTGATGGTATGACGCAACATGTGTGATGGTATGACGCAACATGTGTGATGGTATGACGCAACATGTGTGATGGTATGACGCAACATGTGTGATGGTATGACGCAACATGTGTGATGGTATGACGCAGCATGCGTGATGGTATGACACAACATGTGTGATGGTATGACGCAGCATGTGTGATGGTATGACACAACATGTGTGATGGTATGACGCAACATGTGTGATGGTATGACGCAACATGTGTGATGGTATGATGCAACATGTGTGATGGTATGACGCAACATGTGTGATGGTATGACGCAACATGTGTGATGGCATGACGCAACATGCGTGATGGTATGACGCAACATGCGTGATGGTATGACGCAACATGCGTGATGGTATGACGCAACATGTGTGATTGTATGACGCAACATGTGTGATGGTATGACGCAACATGTGTGATGGTATGACGCAACATGTGTGATGGTATGACGCAACATGCGTGATGGTATGACGCAACATGTGTGATGGTATGACACAACATGTGTGATGGTATGACGCAGCATGCGTGATGGTATGACGCAACATGTGTGATGGTATGATGCAACATGTGTGATGGTATGACGCAACATGTGTGATGGTATGATGCAACATGTGTGATGGTATGACGCAACATGTGTGATGGTATGACGCAACATGTGTGATGGCATGACGCAACATGTGTGATGGTATGACGCAACATGTGTGATGGTATGACGCAACATGTGTGATGGTATGACGCAACATGTGTGATGGTATGACGCAGCATGCGTGATGGTATGACACAACATGTGTGATGGTATGACGCATCATGTGTGATGGTATGACACAACATGTGTGATGGTATGACGCAACATGTGTGATGGTATGACGCAACATGTGTGATGGTATGATGCAACATGTGTGATGGTATGACGCAACATGTGTGATGGTATGACGCAACATGTGTGATGGCATGACGCAACATGCGTGATGGTATGACGCAACATGCGTGATGGTATGACGCAACATGCGTGATGGTATGACGCAACATGCGTGATGGTATGACGCAACATGTGTGATGGTATGATGCAACATGTGTGATGGTATGACGCAACATGTGTGATGGTATGATGCAACATGTGTGATGGTATGACGCAACATGTGTGATGGTATGACGCAACATGTGTGATGGCATGACGCAACATGCGTGATGGTATGACGCAACATGCGTGATGGTATGACGCAACATGCGTGATGGTATGACGCAACATGTGTGATGGTATGACGCAACATGTGTGATGGCATGACGCAACATGTGTGATGGTATGACGCAACATGTGTGATGGTATGATGCAACATGTGTGATGGTATGATGCAACATGTGTGATGGTATGATTTAACATGTGTGATGGTATGACGCAACACAACATGTGTGATGTATGACGCAACACAACATGTGTGATGTATGACGCAACACAACATGTGTGATGTATGACGCAACACAACATGTGTGATGGTATGACGCAACATGTGTGGTGGTATGACGCAACACAACATGACGCAACATGTGTGATGGTATGACGCAACATGCGTGATGGTATGACGCAACATGCGTGATGGTATGACGCAACATGTGTGATGGTATGACGCAACATGTGTGATGGCATGACGCAACATGTGTGATGGTATGACGCAACATGTGTGATGGTATGATGCAACATGTGTGATGGTATGATGCAACATGTGTGATGGTATGATTTAACATGTGTGATGGTATGACGCAACACAACATGTGTGATGTATGACGCAACACAACATGTGTGATGTATGACGCAACACAACATGTGTGATGTATGACGCAACACAACATGTGTGATGGTATGACGCAACATGTGTGGTGGTATGACGCAACACAACATGACGCAACATGATGTGATTGTCGCCCACAGCAGCGTGGCAGTCAACCTGAGGTTGCTGGTGTATCGCTATGGAATGAAGAACTCGCAGGACCCCGAGCCCCAGTGGAAGATGATGTTGCAAAAGTACAAGAGCAGCACTTTGGCTCAGGAGAAGGACAAGCTGCTGTACGGCCTGGCGTCTGTGGACAATGTGCAGCTCCTCTGGAGGTAACTCTAATGTTGACCTCTACACCAACCTGTGGTGACCTCTACACCAGTGGTCCCACACCTTTTTGTAGCTGCGGACCGGTCAATACTTGATCATTTGTCACGCGGCCTTGCGGGCTGGGGGGGTGTTGGGGGGGGATTTGTCATGAAAAAGGGAGGTTTTTTGGGGGGTTAGTGCACTAATTGTGAGTGTATCTTGTGTTTTTTATGTTGATTTAATAAAAAAAAAAGATATGTATATATATATATATATCTTTTTTTTTTTAATTAAAAAATATATAAAAAAAAATTTGCGGCCCGGTACCAATGGAGCCACTGGGGCCCACTGCTCCACACCACCCTGTGGTGATTATGCAATACTCTTTCATGACACTCACTTCTGTCCCATTACTTATGGAATTCATCGGACATAATAAGATGTTTATGTCCATCACTTACCTGCCGACATTCAATCAATCCATCAGTCAGTCAATGTTTATTTATATAGTCCTAAATCACAAGCCACGACGACATCCTCGGTTCAGATCCCACATCGGGGCAAGGAAAAACTCAACCTAATGGGATGACAATGAGAAACCTTGGAGGGGACCACAGATGTGGGGGCCCCTTCCCCCACACCCACCAATACCCCTAAGAAACAAGTAGAAACAAGTTAGAAACAAGTAGAAATAAGTTTAAATAATGTAGAAACAAGTTAGGAACAAATAGAAACAAATAGAAACAAATAGAAACAAGTTAGAAACAAGTAGAAACAAGTTAGTAACAAGGAGAAACAAGTAAAAACATGTAGAAACAAGTTAGAACAAGTAGAAACACCTTACAAAAAAGTTAGAAACAAGTTAGAAACAAAAACAACAAGTTAGAAACAAGTAAGAAACAGGTTAGAAAGAAGTAGAAACAAGTTAGAACGAGTAGAAAGAAGTTACAAAAAAGTTAGAAACAAGTAGAAACAAGTTAGAAACAAGTAGAAAACAAGTTATTAAAAAGTAGAAACAAGTAGAAGCAGTTTAGAAAAAGTTATAAACAGGTCGAATAAAATTAGAAACAAGTAGAAACAAATAAGAAATAAATAGAAACAGGTAGAAACTAGTTAGAAGCACTTAGAAACTAGTTAGTAAAAAGTAGAAACAATTTAGAAACATGTTATAAACAAGTAAAAACAAATTGGAAACAAGTAAAAACAATTTAGAAACAAGTAGATACAAATGAGAAACAAGTAGAAACAAGTTAAAAACAAGGTAGGAACAAGTTAAAAATGTGTTATTAGAAACCAGTAGAAACATATTAGAAACAAGTTAAGAATAATCTAGAAACATGTAGAAACAAGTAAAAACAAAGTTAGGAACAAGTTAAAAATGTGTTATTAGAAACCAGTAGAAACAAATTAGAAACAAGTTACAAATAATCTAGAAACAAGTTGAAACAAGTACAAACAAATTAGAATTAAGTTAGAAACATGTTGGAAACAACTATGAAACAAGTACAAACAAATTAGAATTAAGTTTGAAACATGTTGGAAACAACTATGAAACAAGTACAAACAAATTAGAATTAAGTTAGAAACATGTTGGAAACAACTATGAAACAAGTACAAACAAATTAGAAATAAGTTAGAAACATGTTGGAAACAACTAAGAAACAAGTATAAACAAGTTATAAACCAGTAGAAACAAGTTAAAACCAGCAGAAACAAGTAAGAAACAAGTAGAAACAAGTTAGAAACAAGTTTAAAACAAGTAGAAACAAGTTAAAAACAAGTTAGAAACAAGTTTTAAACAAGTACAAATAAGTTAGATACAAGTTAGGAACAAGTACCAACAAGTTAGAAACAAATAGAAATAATTTAGAAACAAGTTAGAAAGAAGTAGAAACCAGTAGAAACAAGTTAAAAACTAGTAGAAACATGTTGGGAACAAGTAGAAACAAATATAAACAAGTACTTCATGGGGAACTAACAAGTTAGAAAGAAGTAGAAACAAGTAGAAAGAAGTACTTCCTGGTGTCCAGTATGAAGTTTTGAAAGAGAATCCGCTAATAAAGAATCTTTGGTTTGACTCCCAGACTCCTGGAAGCCTCAAAAGATGAGCAAGTTGTGAGAAGCCAGGATGTGTTCACCCTGGTCACCTACGTGTCCTACAACCCTCTGGGCCAGACCATGGCCTGGGACTGGACCACGCTCAACTGGGACTACCTGGTCAACAGGTCAGTGCTCCGCGGTTGACGTTTAGAAAAGAATGTTTCTGGTATTTTCCTCTTCCACGGAGGACCTCCTCCTCCTCCTCAACACCATGGTTCCAGAACGTCCAGGGAACAGAGGAATGGAAGAACTTGACCATGATCACTAAGCACTGATCAGACACTTTGAGGGCCAGCAGCTCTTCTTAGTGCTCTGCTTCTCATTCTCAAAGTAATGGCATTAAAACAACAGCTCAAATGATTTAGTTTTGTAATAATAGAGAAAGCATCACGTACTCAGACAGTTGAATAGTTGATGCCAACACAAAACTGACATGCTAGCATTTCTCTCCTTAGTAAAAGTGTCTTAGCAGATTGGATATTATTATTATTATCATTATTATTATTATTATTATCTTTATTATTATTATCTTTATTATTATTTGGATTTAGTATGTTGTTTTGTCCTCACACAGATACACCATCAACGATAGAAACCTGGGACGCCTCCTGACTAGAATCTCAGGCAGCTACAGCACAGACCTGCAGCTCTGGAAGGTAGGACTAAGTTCTATGTTCTACATGCCGGGGGGGGGGGTTACTACAGTCTGGAAACATTTGAAACACTATAGAGTTAAAAAAAAACTAGTTAGAAACCAGTTACAAAAAAGTAGACGCACGTTAGAAACTAGTTAGAAACAAGTACAAACAAGTTAGAAATAAGTTAAAAGTTTGTTAGAAACAAGTTAGAAACTAGTAGACAAGTTGGAAAAAAGTAGAAACAAGTAAAAACAAGTTAGAAACTTGTTAAAAACAAGTTAGAAACTAGTAGAAACTAGTTGGAAAAAAGTAAAAACAAGTAGACACAAGTAGAAACACATAGAAACAAGTTAAAAGCTAGTTAGACACAAGCTAGAAACTAGTAAAATAAGTTTGAAAAAAGTAGAAACATGCAGAATCTAGTCAGAGACAAGCAGACACAAGTAGAAACAAGTTAGAGACAAGAAGAAACAAGTGAGAAACAAGTGAGAAACAAGTTAAAAACAAGTTGGAAACAAGTAGAAAAAAGTTAGCGACAAGTTATAAAGAGGTAGAAACAAGTTAGAAAACAGTTGAAAACAAGTTAGAAACTTGTTAGAAACAAGTTAGAAACTTGTAGAAACAAGTTGGAAAAAAGTAGAGACAAGTTACAAACAAGTTACAAACCATTTAGAAATAAGGAGTAACTAGTTAGAAGCTAGTTAGACACAAGTTAGAAACTAGTAGAAACAAGTTGGAAAAAAGTAGAAACATATAGAATCAAGTTAGAGACAAGAAGAAACAAGTAGAAACAAGTTAGAACAAAGTTACAAACCGTTTAGAAACAAGTAGAAACAAGTTAGAAACAAGTTAGAAGCTAGTTAGACACAAGTTAGAAACTATTAGAAACAGGTTGGAAAAAAGTAGAATTAAGTAAAAAACAAGTTAGAAACAAGTTACAAACAATTTAGAAACAAGTTAGACACAACATAGAAACTAGTAGAACAAGTTGGAAAAACGTAGAAACAAGTTACAAACAAGTTACAAACTATTTAGAAAGAAGTAGAAACACGTAGAAACAAGTAGAAACAAGTACAATTATGTAGAAACAAGTTAGAAGCTAGTTAGACACGAGTTAAAAATCTAGTAGAAACAAGTTGGAAAAAATTAGAAACAAGTTAAAAACAAATTAGAAACAAGTACAAACAAGTAAGACACAAATTAGAAGCTAGTTAGACAAAAGTTAGAAACTAGTAGAAACAAGTTGGAAAAAAGTAGAAACACATAGAATCAAGTTAGAGACAAGCAGAAACAAATTAAAAACAAGTTACAAACAAGTATAAAAAGTTAGCGACAAGTTATAAAGTAGAAACAAGTTATAAACAAGTTAGAAACAAGTTAGAAGCTAGTTAGACACGAGTTAAAAATCTAGTAGAAACAAGTTGGAAAAAATTAGAAACAAGTTAAAAACAAATTAGAAACAAGTACAAACAAGTAAGACACAAATTAGAAGCTAGTAAGACAAAAGTTAGAAACTAGTAGAAACAAGTTGGAAAAAAGTAGAAACACGTAGAATCAAGTTAGAGACAAGCAGAAACAAATTAAAAACAAGTTACAAACAAGTATAAAAAGTTAGCGACAAGTTATAAAGAAGTAGAAACAAGTTAGAAACCAGTTAGAAACAAGTTAAAAACCAGTTAGAAGCAAGTTAGAAACCAGTTAGAAACAAGTTAGAAACCAGTTAGAAACCAGTTAGAAACCAGTTAGAAACAAGTTAAAAACCAGTTAGAAGCAAGTTAGAAACAAGTTAGAAACAAGTTAGGAACAAGTAGAAATCAATCAATCAATCAATGTTTATTTATGTAGCCCTATATCTTAAGTGTCTCAAAGGGCTGCACAAGCCACAACGACATCCGCGGTACAGAGCACACAAGAGAGCAAGGAAAAACTCACAACCCAGTGGGACGTCGATGTGAGTGACTATGAGAAACCTTGGAGAGGACCGCAGATGTGGGCAACCCCACCCCCCTCTAGGGGAGAGCGGATGCAATGGATGTCGAGCGGGTCTAACATGATATTGTGAAATTCCAGAAACAAGTTAGAGACAAGTAGAAACAAGTTACAAAAAAGTATAAAAAAGTTAGAAATAAGTTAGAGACAAGAAGAAACAAGTTAGAAACAAGTAAAACAAACAAGTAAAAAATGTAAAGGAATGGCTAAATCAGGCTTGAATGAAGGTTTCAGAAGTCCTGACTTAAACGTGTGGACAATTGCGAAGAAACAAGTCCAAGGAAAAACTCAACCCGAAGGGATGACAATGAGAAACCTTGGAGAGGACCGCTGACGATGGATGGTGTGTGATGGGGGTTGGATAGCGTGTAGAATATGATACTACAGTACTTAGAACATGTCATTGTGTTCCCGTGTTGCAGATGGAGCATTTCTTCGCTCTGACTCCCGATGCTGGTGCTGGAGAGATGTCCAGGCAGCAGGGACTAGAGACTGTCAAGAACAACATCGGATGGATTCGCAGGAACGAGAATGAGATTAGTGCATGGTTGCAGAGAAACACCGCCTAGCTTATTTGTTTAGTTTCACTATATGGCACATGTTTATGACAGTGTTGTTTAGTGTGGGTTCACTATATGGCACATGTTTATGACAGTGTTGTTTAGTGTGGTTTCACTATATGGCACATGTTTATGACAGTGTTGTTTAGTGTGGTTTCACTATATGGCACATGTTTATGACAGTGTTGTTTAGTGTGGTTTCACTATATGGCACATGTTTATGACAGTGTTGTTTAGTGTGGTTTCACTATATGGCACATGTTTATGACAGTGTTGTTTAGTGTGGGTTCACTATATGGCACATGTTTATGACAGTGTTGTTTAGTGTGGTTTCACTATATGGCACATGTTTATGACAGTGTTGTTTAGTGTGGTTTCACTATATGGCACATGTTTGTGACAGTGTTGTTTAGTGTGGTTTCACTATATGGCACATGTTTATGACAGTGTTGTTTAGTGTGGTTTCACTATATGGCACATGTTTATGACAGTGTTGTTTAGTGTGGGTTCACTATATGGCACATGTTTATGACAGTGTTGTTTAGTGTGGTTTCACTATATGGCACATGTTTATGACAGTGTTGTTTAGTGTGGTTTCACTATATGGCACATGTTCATGACATTGTTGTTTAGTGGGGTTTCACTATATGGCACATGTTTATGACAGTGTTGTTTAGTGTGGTTTCACTATATGGCACATGTTTATGACAGTGTTGTTTAGTGTGGTTTCACTATATGGCACATGTTTATGACAGTGTTGTTTAGTGTGGTTTCACTATATGGCACATGTTTATGACAGTGTTGTTTAGTGTGGTTTCACTATATGGCACATGTTCATGACATTGTTGTTTAGTGGGGTTTCACTATATGGCACATGTTTATGACAGTGTTGTTTAGTGTGGTTTCACTATATGGCACATGTTTATGACAGTGTTGTTTAGTGTGGTTTCACTATATGGCACATGTTTATGACAGTGTTGTTTAGTGGGGTTTCACTATATGGCACATGTTTACGGCAGTGTTGTTTAGTGGGGTTTCACTATATGGCACATGTTTATGACAGTGTTGTTTAGTGGGGTTTCACTATATGGCACATGTTTATGACAGTGTTGTTTAGCGTGGTTTCACTATATGGCACATGTTTATGACAGTGTTGTTTAGTGTGGGTTCACTATATGGCACATGTTTATGACAGTGTTGTTTAGTGTGGTTTCACTATATGGCACATGTTTATGACAGTGTTGTTTAGTGGGGTTTCACTATATGGCACATGTTTATGACACTGTTGTTTAGTGTGGTTTCACTATATGGCACATGTTTATGACAGTGTTGTTTAGTGTGGTCTCACTATATGGCCCATGTTTATGACAGTGTTGTTTAGTGTGGTCTCACTATATGGCACATGTTTATGACAGTGTTGTTTAGTGTGGTTTCACTATATGGCACATGTTTATGACAGTGTTGTTTAGTGTGGTTTCACTATATGGCACATGTTTATGACAGTGTTGTTTAGTGTGGTTTCACTATATGGCACATGTTTATGACAGTGTTGTTTAGTCTGGTTTCACTATATGGCACATGTTTATGACAGTGTTGTTTAGTGGGGTTTCACTATATGGCACATGTTTATGACAGTGTTGTTTAGTGTGGTTTCACTATACGGCACATGTTTATGACAGTGTTGTTTAGTGTGGTTTCACTATATGGCACATGTTTATGACAGCGTTGTTTAGTGTGGTTTCACTATATGGCGCATGTTTATGACAGTGTTGTTTAGTGTGGTTTCACTATATGGCACATGTTTATGACACTGTTGTTTAGTGTGGTTTCACTATATGGCCCATGTTTATGACATGTATCAAAGAAGAGAAGAATAAGTGATTATTATAATTTTAACAGAAGAAAAAGAAGAAATAAAGACATTAATGACATTTCTGTGGTCCCCTTTATTTAGGAAAGTATCGAAATACATTTTGGTACCTCTACGGGCACCAAAATATTGGTATGGGCACATAACCCTACATCATACCGCATGGTGCTTACAACACTTTGGAATGTGGCCCGTGCCCCAGGGGAGCGTTATGCCGACCAACGCCTCAGAAAGTGTCCTTGTCCAAATACACATCCTGTCCACCTCATCATTGATAAACCATCAAAGGCAGCCAAGGATCAGGTCAGTAGGTGTGTCATGTTTCTCCCAGTCATTTACCACAAGGTGTGTTCTTTGGCCTGTCATGTGTTGATTGCTCGATTAGGAGCATTTTCCATTGTCCATAACTGGGTCAACACAACTCAAATGAGTTCAGTACCAAATGACACACTGATGTCTTAATGTGGTATGTTTCTATGTCTACCATTCCTGTCGACGTATTCCTTTAATCTGGAGCCAGAAGACGTTTAAAGAGGACACAATGTTATGGTTGGAGGGAGTTGTGACGGCACAGTTCCACAAGGGGGCTACAAAGCTCTATGCTTTACTATTTAATTATATATATAACAATTAAAAAATAATAATACAAACTAAGGAAATGGAGTGTGAACTAATATCCAAGAGTGTGTGGTGTAGAATATGTGTGGGAATTATTTGAGTGTTTTACCATAGTGTTGAATCAAGAGCGGGGACAAAGCAGAGGAAGGTCCAAGAGACAAGCGGGAGGTCCATGTCCAAGCGGGAGGTCGAGATCCAAGAGGCAGTCCGGGGGAAGGAGGAATGACGAGGCACACAGTCACGTCAGCACGGGAACGGAGGTCTGCAGTAGGATCGACAAGGTGGACAAGAGACGATCAAAATGACGGGGGAAGAAAAACAGAGAGAGAGCAAGATTGCATAAAGCACGATGATCGCTTACTGTACGCCAACACAAGGTTATGTTCCGGCAAGGATCCTTGGGTCCACTGGTGTTTATTCAGCTCGCCCTCATCCGTACCAGGTGTGCCGATTGCCGGTGATTGATTGCAGCTGTTCGCTGCCGCTGGTCTGGGACGTGATGCATAAACTTAAAATCCGAAGTATTTCTTCCCTATTGGATACATTTCCAATACAATTTTTCTGAGCACTATCTGTCCCTCATATCATACAACATGGCGACTCACAAATGGATGTCTGGACACGCCCTTCCTCTCACGCTCTTACAATATGTATCACAATGTATGAATATGCAATGAGGTATCTTCTTCCAAGCGTGGAATCTTCCTCTGTCTTCTCCCTCCTGGGGTTATGTTTTCTGAAAGGGAGTTGACGGCTCAGACACAAGTGGGCAGTAATGTTCAATGATTTATTGTATGTATATATATATATATATATATATATATATATATATATATATATATATATATATATATATATCTCGTCAATGTATATATAATAATAATAAATGATACTAACTAACTATACTTAAACTAAGGAATGGAGTGTGTGACCAAAATCCAAGAGTATGTGGTGTTAAACTATATGTGTAATTAACTGTTGTGTATTACCGTGATGTTGGATGAGGACGCAGACAAATCCAAAGGGGGCTAGGCGAAAGGGTTCTGTGATCAAGTGAGGTCTGTGGGGCAGAGAGAGAGAGGCGACAAGGTCCGTGTCCAGGCGGGGGTCGAGGATCGCGGGAGGCAGTCGAGATCCAGGGCAATGGACGGAAAACACTCCGGGCACAAGGGAGAAGACGGGACAAATCAAGCCACGGAGAGGAAACACGGAGAGAGAGAGCATAAAGCTTGTCGCTTACGGTTCATCATCGAGAAACTAAGTTCCCGCATCGGATTTTTGGGTCCACTGGTCCCTTAAGCAGCTCGCCCTAATCTGTACCAGGTGTGCAAATTGCAGATAGTCTGCAGGCTTGTCATTGCGTGGGGAGGTTGCGCTAAGCGCGAGCTTGGGCGTGTCCGAGTGCGCTGCCAGCAGAGGGGTCCCGGCAGCTCCAAGCTGGTTCGAGTCCGCGCCGGGACACCTAGACTCCGACACCAAATTTGGTGTTTGTCCTTCTGAGCTCGGCAAAAAAGCCAAGGTCAGAAGTGGAGACACGAGTTTTTATGGTCACCCTGAACCTTCACCCAGTTTCAACTGAAACTCAGGACATAATTAGCTGCATGTGGGTCTCTCCAAGTCTGCAAGTCGGCCTCTTTTGGGGGGAAGGCACCTGTAAGATGGCTTGGTTCGGCAGTACCACCTTGCGGGTCAGCCGCTTTGCGGGGAAGGCACTTGTGAGACGACCCGGTGTGGCGATGCACCCTAGCCTGCTGCCCACCCGATCAGACCTACGGCTCCATTAACATTGTTCGGGCATGTGGGTGTCTCCAAGCCTGCGAGTCGGCCTCTTTTGCGGGGATGGCACCTGTAAGATGGCTCAGTTCGGCAGTGCCACCCTGCTTGAATGATTGAAAGCAAGACCAAGACCACCTGTCTGCTCTGGTTGTCCTGCATGGGTGCCCAACAGTTCGGAGTTTAGGCGTCCTCTAAATGTGAAAAAAGTGCTTACGATGATGTCTAAGAAGACGAAGGCAGCGGGTGATCGCTCAAAGGCAACATTCTTCCGGCCTCCTTGACATTGTTCGGACATGTGGGTCCCTCAGAGTCTGCAAGTCGGCCTTTATTGCAAGGAAGACACCCGTGAGACAGCCTGGAGTGGCGATGCACCCTAGCCCGCTCCCCACCCCGGCCGACCGATCAGAGACCTACGGCCCCATTAACATTGTTCGGGCATGTGGGTCTCTCCGAACCTGCGAGTCGGCAACTGTGAGATGGCCCTGTTCGGCAGTGCCACCTTGCTCGAATGATTGGAAGCAAGACCAAGACCACCCGTCTGTCCTGGTTGTCCTGATTGAGTGCCACGTCGGTTTGGAGTTAAGGCGTCCCCTAAATGCAAAAAAAGTGCTTACAATGATGTCTAAGAAGATGAAGGCAGCGGGTGATCGCTCAAAGGCAACATTCTTACGGTTTCCTTGACATTGCTCGGACATGTGGGTCCCTCTGAGCCTGCGAGTCGGCCTCTATTGCGGGGAAGGCACCCAAGAGACAGCCCGGTGTAGCGATGCACCCTAGCCTGCTCCCCAGCCCGGCTGACCGATCAGAGACCTACCGCCCCATTAACATTGTTTGGGCATGTGGGTCCCTCCGAGCCTGCGGGTCAGCCTCTATTGCGGGTAAGGCACCCGTGAGATAACCGAGTGTGGCGATGCACCCTAGCCTGCTCCACACCTGATCAGACCTGTTAACATTGTTCGGGAATGTGGGTGGCCGCCTACCGCCCAAATGCAGCTGAGATAGGCTCCAGCATCCCCCGTGACCAAAAAGGGACAAGCGGTAGAAAATGGATGGATGTTTTTACTGCTTTATTTAGGTTTTGTGCATTTGTAAGGGTAATGTAAATGCAGCTATTGACCAGAAGCTTGTGGGCAGCCTTGGACAGAGTAAACTCTCTTGGTTGCTTTGTTGGGTCTGTTCCTGTCCCCACCTCAGCAGACGATGGTGTGAAGTGGCAGTTGGTTGCATCAACTCTTGTTTTCATGTGTTTTCACTTTGTTTTGTCGACTTTTTGTGTCTATGCTGCAGCCACACTTTCCTGTTGTTGGATGGATCAAATATATCCTATCCTGTCCGTCCAACCACAAAAATGTGGCTCGTTTCACAGGAGGAGTGGCCACCAAGGACTAGGTGAATGGGGATGTGATTAAAACGTGACAATATCGCTTGCTTAAAGGAAATAGTTTCTCGCGGGCACACAGCAAGGGCCTCTCAAGAAGCTGCCAGTGGCCGGGAGCCCGAAAAAACAAACCACAGTACCGGCACGGCACATACCACTGACTCACGAAACTGACTAAAAAAGGCTCCTGCATTTTTTTTGTGTAAGTCTGTTTTTCTTAAAAGTTCAGGTCTTTTTGCTTATCCAGGGTCAGGACTTCCCTCTCCCCGGCTACTTTGTACAGCTCCTCCCAGGCGATCCAAAGGCCTTCCCAGGCCAGCTTGGAAAGATCAGGCTTGTTCCACCACAAGAATTGACCTCCTGTGTTTCCAGTGAAAACTACCAAAAATACATTTAGTTCTCCAGAAACAATATCTGAATCAGATTTATTGGCGAGAATTTTCCACTCAGTTCTTAGTAGCACGGAACCCTTGAGAGGGCGGACTGTTCTTTCCACCGCTGATTGGTTGGACACAGTTGGGGGCGTTTTTTAAAACGTTGTATTTTAAATTACATTCAGCATTACAGTATGCAAAATGGACGGGCTCTTTGAAATGTATTTACAGAGGAATATCAAGTATTCAGGCGGACTTGGAAAGAAGTTTGAAGAGAAATGTGGAATAAAGGACGAGTCGAACGAAGGTCAATCGCATCAAACATTCACTATTTACTTTGCTGCAAAAGTAGTCAGTGGCCCGCCATTTCTGCAGGTAAACATCTCAACCTGAGGTGGACATTTTACTGGGTCAGAGGTTGTTGAGAAGTTGTCATGGCAACCTGAGTGTTGATAGTGATTTGTTGCCTGGTTTGACAGCGGATCATCCCGATGATGGCTCTGCGGAATCTGCAAAGGAGAAAAAAGAGCAAAGTTAATGAGCTAAAGAACACAATTTCTGTAGCAAACACGTGTGAATGCTGAAGAGCTGACGTTGAAATAAAATGCTTTACGGTAAATTTAGAAGACTAGAAAAGTAGGAATTTTAGAGCGCGTAAAATGAATGCCGTGGTTAGCATGTTGGCCTCACAGTCAGGAGGTTGAGGGTTCAGAGGCCTCATGTACGGATATTGTTACCAGTGGTGTGCCATCGGGCCAAGGTAAAAGTTGATTATGAAGACAAAAAATGATTTTCAAGGTAAAAGTTGATTTTCAAGGTAAAAACTGATTTTGAAGGTAAAAGTTGATTTTCAAGGTAAAAGTTTTTTTAGGACAAAAAAATGATTTTTAAGGTAAAAAATTATTTTCATGAAAAAAGTTGATTTTCATGAAAAAAGTTGATTTTCAAGACAAAAAAATATTTTCGAGTTAAAAATTTATTTTCAAGGTAAAAGTTGATGTTCAAGGTAAAACCTGATTTACAAACTAAAAGTAGATTTTCCAGGTAAAAACTGATTTTCAAGGTAAAAGTTGATTTTCAAGGTAAAAGTTGATTTTTAAGATAAAAGTTGATTTTTAAGGTAAAAAAATATTTTCAAGGTAAAAGTTGGTTTTCAAGGTAAAAGTTGATTTTCAAGACAAAAAAATATTTTCAAGGTAAAAGTTGTTTTTCAGGGTAAAAGTTTTTTAAGACAAAAAATTATTTTCAAAGTAATAAATGATTTTCAAGGTAAAAGTTGATTTTCAAGAAAAAAGTTGATTTTCAAGACAAAAAAAGATTTTCGAGGTAAAAGTTGATTTTCCAGGTAAAAACTGATTTTCAAGGTAAAAGTTGATTTTCAAGGTAAATGTTAATTTTCAAGATAAAAACTGATTTTCACGAAAAAAAATATATTTTCAATTTAAAGGTTGATTTTCAAGGTAAAACCTGATTTTCAAGGTAAAAGTTGATTTTCAAGGTAAATGTTAATTTTCAAGATAAAAACTGATTTTCACGCAAAAAAAATATTTTCAATTTAAAGGTTGATTTTCAAGGTAAAACCTGATTTTGAAGGTAAAAGTTGATTTTGAAGGTATAAGTTTTTTCAAGACAAAAAATGATTTTCAAGGTAAAAAATGATTTTCAAGGAAAAAGTTGATTTTCAAGGTAAAAGTTGATTTTCGAAACAGAAACAATATTTTCAAGGTAAAAAGGGATTTTCAAGGTAAAAGTTGAATTTCAAGGAAAAAGATTATTTTCAAGATAAAAAAATTATTTTCAAGGTAAAAGTGGATTTTCAAGGTAGAAGTTGATTTTTAAGGTAAAAGTAGATGTTTTTGAGGTAAAAATTGATTTTTAAGGTAAAAGTTTATTTTGAAGGTAAAAGTTGATTCTCAAGACAAAAAAATATTTTCAAGGTAAATGTTGATTTTCAATGTAAAAACTGATTTTCATGACAAAAAATTATTTAAGTTAAAAGTTGATTTTCAAGGTAAAGCCTGATTTTGAAGGTAAAAGTTTTTTTAAGACAAAAAATGATTTTCAAGGTAAAAAATTATTTTCAAGGAAAAAGTTGATTTTCTAGGTAAAAACTGATTTTCAAAGTAAAAGTAGATTTTCAAGGAAAAAGTTGATTTTCAAGACAAAAAAATAATTTTCAAGGTAAGAGTTGATTTTCAAGGTAAAAGTTGATGTTTTTGAGGTAAAAAATAGATTTTCAAGGTAAAAGTTGATTTTCAAAGTAAAATTTGATTTTCAAGACAAAAAAATATTTTTCAAGGTACAAGTTGATTTTCAAAGTAAAAGTAGATTTTTTTAGGTCAAAATTTCAAGAAAAAAGTTGATTTTTAAGGTAAACGTTGAATTTTTAAGGTAAAAAAATATTTTCAAGGTAAAGTTGATTTTCAATGTAAAAACTGATTTACAAAGTAAACGTTGATTTATAAGGTAAAAACTGATTTTCAAAGTAAAAGTTGATTTTCAAGGTAAAAGTTGATTTTCAAGACAAAAAAAATATTTTCAAGGTAAAAGCTGATTTTCAAGGTATAAACTTATTGTCAAGGTAAAAGTTTGATTTTGGAGGTGGCGTGGCCTGCAGGCCTGCAGCGGAACAGGATGTGCCAGGACAGGCCTCGAAGTCAGCGACCGGTGCGTATACGGCCCACCTGGACCTTGTTACCTAATCACCTGTCACCCTGTATAAGCAGCAGCCGGGAGGAGGGAGGCGGTTGAGCTGGAAGGGAGCTGGTGTGAGAGCGTGGGCAAGACTTAAAGACAATTGCTGCAAAGCAACCTGAGGACATTATGTCAAAATAAAACTGTATTGTTACCCTGAAACGGGCTCTCATGTCGGTTCTTGGTGGTCTGGAGGACCCACGGGAGGGCAACCTCCACACTGAGAAAATCAGGGATTTATGGAATGTGTAGAAAATGCCTGAATATTTTAAAATAGGCTTACTTATAGATGATGGAATGGTTGCAGTCGCATAAAAGATGTGTAAAAAGTATGATCAGTGTCAGAGCTCGGTCCGCATTGCCGGCAGTAAGTCGGACACGTTTCCAGTGAGAGTTGGACTCCGCCAAGGCTGCCCTTTGTCACCCATTCTGTTCAGAACTTTTATGGACAGACCTTCTAGGTGCAGTCAGGGCGTTGAGGGGATCTGGTTTGGTGGCTGCAGGATTAAGTCTCTGCTTTTTGTAGATGATGTGGTCCTGATGGCTTCATCTGGCCAGGATCTTCAGCTCTCACTGGATCGGTTCGCAGCCGAGTGTGAAGCAACCGGGATGGGAATCAGCACCTCCAAGTCCGAGTCCATGGTTCTCGCCCGGAAAAAGGTGGAGTGCCATCTCCGGGTTGGGGAGGAGACCCTGCCCCAAGTGGAGGAATTCAAGTACCTAGGAGTCTTGTTCACGAGTGAGAGAAGAGTGGATGGTGAGATCGACAGGTGGATCGGTGCGGCGTCTTCAGTAATGCGGACATTGTATCGATCCGTTGTGGTGAAGAAGGAGCTGAGCCGGAAGGCAAAGCTCTCAGTTTACCGGTCCATCTAGGTTCCCATCCTCACCTATGGTCATGAGCTTTGGGTTATGACCGAAAGGACAAGATCACGGGTACAAGCGGCCCAAATGAGTTTGGGTCTCTCCCTTAGAGATAGGGTGAGAAGCTCTGCCATCCGGGAGGAACTCAAAGTAAAGCCGCTGCTCCTCCACATGGAGAGGAGCCAGATGAGGTGGTTCGGGCATCTGGTCAGGATGCCACCTGAACGCCTTCCTTGGGAGGTGTTTAGGGCACGTCCAACCGGTAGGAGGCCACGGGGAAGACCCAGGACACGTTGGGAAGACTATGTCTACCGGCTGGCCTGGGAACGCCTCGGGATCACCCGGGAGGAGCTGGACCAAGTGGCTTGGGAGAGGGAAGTCTGGGCTTCCCCTGCGATCGACCTCGGATAAGCGAAGAATGAAGCATGGATGGATGGAATATTGATCAATGTAACGATGTGAATTGATTGAGAAATGGCAAGAAGAAACAGAAAGTAGGTGAGCGTCCAAAAAAATGGTTCTTCAGCGTTCACACCACAAGTGAAGCGAGAATGGAACCTGGTTCTACAAACACTGACTTTTTATTGGCGATGACATAAATGCAGGGGTTGTAGAAGGTGGAGGACTTGGCAAAAAGAGGGGCGATGATGGCCATGGCTGCAGGAATGGAGCGGGGGTCCCCAAAGGACGCCCAGAGACACACCAGAGAGTACGGAGACCAAGCCACCAGGAACATCACAATCATCACAATAGACATCTGTCAGGCAAAAACAAAATGAACAATTAATAATAGTAGTCAGTCAGAGAGCCTTTTGTTCTACGCCTCTATCCTCACCTCAACATCTACATAAAAGCCAAAACCAGTGAAGTTGTCATCTTGTGTAAACCGAGAAACTTTGTTTTTCTTTTTGCAAATAATCAACACATTGCAAAAAAAGTGTGCTACATGGCCTTTCCTTTTAACAACACTCAGTAAAGGTTTGGGAACTGAGGAGACACATTTTTCAGGTTGAATTCTTTCCCATTCTTGCTTGATGTACAGCTTAAGTTGTTCAACAGTATCCCTTCTCATATTTTAGGTTTCTGGGTGTTGTTGATAAATGCATAGTAGAGTTTTAGACAGCTTGTGCGGCTTAAGTTGCTCAACAGTCTCCCTTCTCATATTTTAGCATTCATATTGTACCACACATTTTCAATGTCTAAACTACAGGCTATGAAGCCACGCTGTTGTAACACGATGCTCGGCATTGTCTTGCTGAAATAAGCAGGGGCGTCCATGATAACGTTGCTTGGATGGCAACATATGTTGCTCCAAAAGGCTGTATGTACCTTTCAGGATTAATGGTGCCTTCACAGATGTGTAAGTTACCCATGCCCTGGGCACTAATACACCCCCATACCATCACACATGCTGCCTTTTACACTTTCCGCCTATAACAATCCGGATGGTTCTTCTCCTCTCGACATCCACAGTTTCCAAAAAGTATTGGAACGTGGACTCGTCAGACCACATAACACTTTTCCACTCTGCATCAGTCCATCTTAGATGAGCTCGGGCCCAGCGAGGCCAGCGGCTTTTCTGGGTGTTGTTGATAAATGGTTTTCGCTTTGTATAGCAGAGTTTTAACTTGCACTTACAGGTGTAGTGACCAACTGTAGTTACTTACAGTGGTTTTCTGAAGTGTTCCTGAGCCCACGTGGTGATATCCTTTACACACTGATTTCGTTTTTGTTCGAATAATTGTTTCTTAATTATCACACAAAAACGTTGCATTACATTGTGTTCCTAACAAAAAGACAAAAGGCTGTCTTTGAAACCAACCAAGAAGAAGGCTCGTAAAACTCTACTGGGACTTCAACGCGGACAGATGGCAGGATCTGCCCATCTTCCAGAGGAACTCTTTTTGAAGTATTTTACGAACTCTTTTTGAACTATTTTATGGCACTCTCTTTGAACTATTTTATGGGACTCTCTTTGAACAATTTTATGAGACTCTCTTGTAAATATTTTATGGGACTCTTTTTGAACAATTTTATGGGACTCTCTTGTAAATATTTTATGGGACTCTTTTTGAACTCTTCGACAAACCCTCTTCGAACTGTTCGGTAACCGAAGATAACTCTGTTTACGACCCACTTCCCTCAGGAAGCAGCTGTGGGAAGGAGGAGGGAGAAAGTCACATAAAGAAGGAGGAGTACAATCTTTGGGCAGAGCGTGGTGCAAGACTGTACAGAGAGTACAGTGGCCATGTCTCTCCTCGGATCTGAGTCCAAAATTAATTCTGCCTCTGTGTGGTTCTTTGCTTCTTGTCTTGTTTAAAAGATGTCATCAGGGTTTGAACCTGGCAGTTTTTTTGATGCCGTACCGCCTGAGGGCTCCAAGCTCACGAGCATTCAATGTTATGTGCAGTGATTTCTCCAGATTCTCTGAACCTTTTGATGATATTACGGTGCATAGATGGTGAAATCCCTAAATTCCTTGCAATAGCTGTTAGAGAAATGTTGTCCTTAAACTATTTGCTCAGGCATTTGTCGATAAAGTGGTGACCCTCGCCCCTTCCTTGTTTGTGAATGAGTGAGCATTTCATGGAAGCTGCTTTTATACCAAATCATGGCACCCACCTGTTCCCAATTAGCCTGTTCACCTGTGGGATGTTCCAAATAAGAGTTTGATGAGCATTACTCGACTTTCTAACTCTTTTTTTGCCACTGGTGCCAGCTTTTTTGAAATATGCTACTTCCAAACGAGCTAATATTTGCAAAAGATAACAAAGTTTTCCAGTTCGGACGTTGAGTATCTTGTCTTTGCAGTCTATTTAATTGAATATAAGGATTTGCAAATCATTGTATTCTGTTGTTATTTACCATTTACACAACGTGACAAGGTCACTGCTTTTGAGGGTGTGTACTCTAGCACCATTGTTATGTAGATCTACCCCATTAATTGAAAATGTTTGTACATTATGTAAGTGACAATAAGGTTTGATGTTTGTTCGTGTTGCCAAATGCCTCACTTTTCACCTTTGTCACGTCCATCTGATCGGACCAGTCAACATTAACGTGATCCAGGGAGTTGCTCGCTTTGTGTCTGTTTACGGTGACGGACACATTGTAGTAGCAGTAAAACATGACGGACAAGGGGATGGCAAAGTTGACAGCAATCACTGTCATGGTGTATGAAATGAAGGATCTGGAAAGGAAAAAGAGAAGGGGGTGAGTGCTGGTGGAATCGTTGCTACAATCAAACACTTGGTTGTGTACGTTCTTGGGATGATACATACAATGAAACAATGTTCTGCTCTAGCCCAATGCTACCCATCCGATCAGTCAGGTTCTAGTAATTGTCCTTTTCTGGGTCATAGAGACCTAGAGCCTATCCCAGCTGACTTTGGTGGACTACAGTACATCCTGGACCCATATAGAGAGAGAACCACTAACAAATACCCATTTTCCACTGCACCGGTTTCAGAGCCACTGCAAAGTAGGATTTCAGAGCTCTGGTTTTCCAATGCCACGGCACTAGAAGTTGCCGCCCGCTTAGGAGTTTTTTTTTGTTGGTTCAAATTAAGCTCAGAAACGGACCTGGTTCAGCTTGTCGAACTAACTGCTGGACCGGCTTATATCTCAGAAACGCAAAGGCGGGGAAGGAGGATAAAACGGCTGTGCGGCAGTTCTCCTCTCTTGCGGACTGTGCAACTGCCTTGCCGGACAGATGCAAGATGAGTCACCCGTGCTCGAGAAAGGACCTCACCTACCAGCGTCGCCGGAGGACCTCTCAAGCCTTGACAGTTTAGGGCGGAGGCAGGTGAGTTGGCCTCAGACGGTTGCTGAGCAGCTTGCTCCGTAGGGGGTGTTGTGTCGGCAGGGGTCTTGCTGGGAGCGACCAGAGATTTCCGCTGCAGAGCGGAGACCAGTGAATAAAAGGTGGAACTCAAGCCTGTGTAAGCCCGATTCCTGTCGCTCCGCCAGCTCCTTAATACCACTACCAAGAGCTCCAAACCAGTCCTCCTATTCACCGAGACGAGAAGCCTTGTTGCGGAGGGCCAATTTGATGGTGTCGGATTTGCGGTAGTCCATTTCCCTGGCCTGTTCTTTCTGTTAGATTTTGGTAGGATCACCAAACCCAAATGACGAGGCGGTGGGCAAAGAGCATTTTTACAGTCTTCTAACAGTCTCCGAGCAACAATGTGATACAACTAAGGCAGCAAAAGAACTAAGAGAGATGGTAGAGAAAAAACAGTAACCTAAAATTGAGAAACAACATTAGGACTCAGTAAATTAAGAAAGTCGTCCAGCTGGAGGTGAGCTTGAAAGGCAACTCACGCAGAAGAGAAGCTGGAGAAAAACTAAGATGTCCAAATGAGTGCCAGAAAAACTGATCTCCAAAGACGGCAACGGCCAGCGGCGTAGAAGACACACAAGAAAGAACTGGCGTCTCCTAGCTGCAAGCCCTCTGCTTAAGAGGCTGACGAGGCAATCAGCCTCAAGTGCCTGCCGACGCCACGCCCCAAACCAGCTTGAAATCATCTCGGGTGAGAGAGTGAGAGAAAGAAAGCAAAGGAGAAGGCAGAGGCAAGCGGGCAGAAACATAGCATGTGTGGTAAGTTATACCGTGTAACTTTTTCTTATATGACTACAAACTAGCATGATTTGTATTTGGTCACATAATCTTTTAGGGGATTCTTCTAATAAGGAAAAATGCCCTTAGATATCTTTGGGTCCAGATGTCCATCACAGCTCATCCAGAGAGTGGTGGCCCGTGCCCAAAGGACAATTGTAATCCAAAAGGGCTGCAGGCTTGGATTTTAGGAGTGATTAGAAACACATTAGTGACATCTGGTAGGAGCCCCCACAGGTAGGGGTAGTGGTTAGGGGTCCGAGGTCACCCGTCTCAAACTGGGCAGGGGAATAAAGTCAGGAAATAGATTGACAGTCCAAACAACAAACTGGGCTTTGTCCAAAGATAGAATTACATAGAATAAGGGTATTTGTGTAAAAAACATTTAAGGACAGTGATCCAAGAGGACACCAGAAGAGTAATTGTCACAGCGCGGACTCAAACCCGCGTTTTTTCCTCGGCACCTCCGCTGGCAGTGCGCTCAGACACGCCCCTGCTCGCGCTGAGCACAGCTTGCCCACGCAGCGACAAACCTGAAGACGATCTGCAATCTGCACACCTAGGAGTGATGAGGGCGAGCTGCTAAAAGAACCAGTGGACACAAGGATCCTTGCGGGAACTTAATTATACCTTTGCGTGCGGTAAGAAGACAAGCCTTATGCTATCTCTATCCCCCCCCCCTCTCTCTCTCTCTCTGTTTCTCTCTGCGTTTTCCTTTCGTGTCTGACGTCCTTGTTGTTCTCCCGCAGTGCCTTCCAGAGTCTCCCCCGTTGTTTCCCCCTGTGGATTTGGATTGCCTTCCACAATCCTCGACCCACCCCTGCTCGGACACGGACTACGCTGCCTCGCTCCTATCCTCGCCCCTCGCCTGGACACGGACATTGTCACTTCGCTCCTGCCCTGGATCATCTGACTGCCCCACGGACTGCATTGTTCCTTCAATCTCAACAACACTTGGTAAAATCCACACACTCTTGGATTTTGGTCACACACTCCATCCTATAGTTTCGTTAGTATTGTTTATTGTATATATATATATGTATATATATATATATATATATATATATATATATATATATATATATATATATATATATATATATATATATATATATATGTATATACATATATATATATATATATATATATATATATATATATGTATATACATATATATATATATATATATATATATATATATGTATATACATATATATATATATATATATATATATATATATATATATATATATATAATATTAATTATATATATCCCGGGCTCGGGATCTTTCTGTGTGGAGTTTGCATGTTCTCCCCGTGACTGCGTGGGTTCCCTCCGGGTACTCAGGCTTCTTCGCACCGCCAAAAAAAATATGCACCTGGGGATAGGCCCCTCCCACCTCCAAAGACATCCACCTGGGGATAGGTTGATTGGCAACACTAAATTGGCCCTAGTGTGTGAATGTGAGTGTGAATGTTGTCTGTCTATCTGTGTTGGCCCTGTGATAAGGTGGCGACTTGTCCAGGGTGTACGACGATTTCCTCCCGAATGCAGCTGAGATAGGCTCCAGCACCGCCCGTGACCCCGTAGGGGACAAGCGGTAGAAAATGGATGGATGGATAATAAATCATTGAACATACAACCCCCTGGTGTCTGAGCCCTCAACTCCCTCCACAGTAAACATAACAGTAATCAGACTCATACTCTTTCTCCTGGAAGCTGCAGTTCCAGTCTTAGGCTCGCTGAAACAAATAAAGATTTTTGTTCGACGATTCCTCCTTGGCGTCTTCTTGGCTCTTCGCTCATAATACGGTCCCTCTGTCCTGGGAGAGTGACACGTCCAGAACTATGCCAGACGTGTACCAGAGTAAACTGTTTATGGTTTGCTTTACTACAAGTCCCCTTTGTTAGATTTTGTAGAAGCCTGTGAAATGTCACTGCACCGTGGGCATCACAACGGCGGTGTGGATTTTGGATGGTAAAGACGTTCCGTTCTGTGGGGGCGCCGTTCAGCAGCCGTTGTGCATGCAGTGGAAATGAGGGGGGAGTTGACAGCCCACTAATAGTTTGCACCTGCTATTTAGCACATGGTATTTGTAACTTACTCAATCAGGCCGTAGCTCTATTAAATGAATCCTGCTGATATCAATCTATGTATTTTGGAATATTACCTTGTTTTTCATTTCTTTACTTATTTACTCATGTCTCTGTTCCTTTACTTGCTTACACACTGTTGGAATAGTTGTTTCTAAATTATCACAACAAAAACTTTGTATTACATTGTGTTCCTGACAAGAAGACAAGAGTCTGTCTTCGAAACCAACCAAAAAGAAGGCTCGTAAAACTCCACTGAGATAGCAGGATCTGCCCAACTTCCAGAGGAACTCTTTTTGAAGTATTTTATGGAACTCTCTTTGAATTATTTAATTGGACTTTCTATGAACTATTTTATGGGACTCTTTTTGAACTATTTGACAAACTCTCTTCAAACTGTTCGGTAACCGAAGGCAACGCTGAGGAAGCAGCTGTGAGAAGGAGGGGGGGAGAAAGTCAAATAAAGAAGGAGGAGTACGATCTTGAGGCAGAGCGTGGTGCAGGACTGTACGGAGAGTACAGTGGCCATGTCTCTCCTCAGATCTAAGTCCAAATTTAATTCAGTCTCTGTTTGATTCTTTGCCTTTTGTCTTGTTTAATAGTGTTTGAACCTGGCACACACCAAGCTACCTGTTAAAGTCCAAGAGTTCCCTGCACAAGACCCTCAACCAGAGGCAAGCGTGGAAGCGATGATAAAAAATTGGCCAACTCACATATCATTCTGCCGCCAGTTAATGGTGCATGTAGCTCCAGTGGGGTCCGGGGCGTAGCTGGCCCAGCCCACCACTGGCATGGTGGACCAGAACAAGGCATTCAGCCACGCTGCCAGGGTGAGGAGATTGTACGACCGCGCAGTCATTTTCTGCCCTGAAAGAGAAAAGGGACACACGGGTTTACAATTCAAGTGGACATAAAGTTTTAATAGTAATGCATTGATCCCGGATCAACGGGAACACAATGTAACATGATTATTAATTACTGCCTTGAATCCGATCTGAATCTTAGTTCTACTGAGCTCAAATAGAGCTTCTTCATCAGCTTCACTTCTCATTCCATTCAAATCTGAATTCCAACATTGTAAAAGATGTTCATGAAATAACTGTACTTGAGTTCTTATCAATTTGTGAATTGTTTTACCAAAATGCAAAGGGTATTATGACATGAAATTGGGCAATAAATGAATTAACACTGCATATTTTACTCAATAAAAATGATTGGCAAGTTACTTTTTTCATTTATATCCCGTACTTTACATTGTTTTGCTACGTTTACTTCTTTATTGATTTGATTATTTAGAATAAATTACAAAATAAATTCCTATAGTAATCCATCCATCCATCTTCTTCCGCTTATCCGAGGTTGGGTTGCGGGGGCAGCAGCCTAAGCAGAGAAGCCCAGACTTCCCTCTCCCCAGCCACCTAGTCTAGCTCTTCCCGGGGGATCCCAAGGCGTTCCCAGGCCAGCCGGGAGACATAGTCTTCCCAACGTGTCCCGAGTCTTCCCCGTGGCCTCCTACCGGTCGTACGTGCCCGAAACACCTCCCTAGGGAGGCGTTCGGGTGGCATCCTGACCAGATGCCCGAACCACCTCATCTGGCTCCTCTCCATGTGGAGGACCAGTGGCTTTACTTTGAGCTCCCCCCGGATGGCAAAACTTCTCACCCTATCTCTAAGGGAGAGACCCAAACTCATTTCAGCCGCTTGTACCCGTGATCTTGTCCTTTCGGTCATAACCCACAGCTCATGTCCATAGGTGAGGATGGGGAACGTAGATCGACCGGTAAACTGAGAGCTTTGCCTTCCGGCTCAGCTCCTTCTTCCCCACAACGGATTGATACAACGTCCGCATTACTGAAGACGCCGCACCGATCCGCCTGTCGATCTCCCCATCCACTCTTCCCTCACTCGTGAAAAAGACTCCGAGGTACTTGAACTCCTCCACTTGGGGCTAGATCTCCTCACCTGTGGATTAGGACTTCCTTCCTCGATCCTCGACCCCTGCTCGGGCACGGACTGCGCTGCCTCGCTCCTATCCTCGATTCTTGCCTGGCCTCACGATCAAACACTTTTATGTTCAAATACTGAACAGATGTTTACCTTATCCCAATAAACAGTATTTTAACATAAAAGTGTTTGATTGTGAGACATTAAAAATGCTGCGGGTTCATCAGACCCACAAACGCTGGCTGAGTAACAACAATATGAACGTTGCACGGAAAATGTCTCTGCCAGTTTCTGCATCCCATAGGGATTCTTCTTTTGTGTTTCTGCACTTGTGGATCCCACACAAGGTTGCAACATTGTTTGTCAACACTGTCTGCTCTCATTTTCTCGCACATTTGACCCTCTGATGTTCTGTGTACATACACTCTGTCCTCCTCCTGTCCGAGCCTGGAAAATGTATCTACCGGTTTCTGCATCACACAGGGATTCTTCTTTGGTGTTTCTGCACCTGCGGTTCCCACACAAGGTTGCAACATTGTTTGTCAACACTGTCTGCTCTCATTTTCTCGCACATTTGACCCTCTGATGTTCTGTGTACATACACTCTGTCCTCCTCCTGTCCGAGCCTGGAAAATGTATCTACCGGTTTCTGCATCACACAGGGATTCTTCTTTGGTGTTTCTGCACCTGCGGTTCCCACACAAGGTTGCAACATTGTTTGTCAACACTGTCTGCTCTCATTTTCTCACACATTTGACCCTCTGATGTTCTGTGTACATACACTCCGTCGTCTTCCTGTCTGGGCCTGGAAAATTTCTCTGCCAGTTTCTGCATCCCACAGGGATTCTTCTTTGGTGTTTCTGCACCTGCGGTTCCCACAAACGGTTTTAACTTTGTTTGTCAACACTGTCTGCTCTCTTTTTCTCGCACATTTTTACCCTCTGATGTTATGTGTACCTACACTCAGTCCTCCTCTTTTCTAGGCCTGCTGTGTGTGTGTGTGTGTGTGTGTGTGTGTGTGTGTGTGTGTGTGTGTGTGTGTGTGTGTGGTGCACAGAACATCAATTTCCACACTTCTATTAGCCCCTGGTCCATCTTTTATGTAATAGAAATGTGTAGGGGGGTGTGGTCATTAAATATGTATTCTGATATATGTTCTTCACAAAAAATGAGCCAAAAATCAGCGAGTCTCAGTTTGAAAAATTAATTTATTGTATAATTTTTTCTTTTAATAAAAAATGAAAACGGTCCCCACCGACCCGAAGACCACACAATGGTTAATGTCCTTATTTTTGCAGTTTAATATTTTCTATGTATTACTTTTTATTAATTACATGCTTGCCAACCCTCCCGAATTTTCTGGGAGACTCCCGGATTTCAGCGCCTCTCCCGAAAATCTCCCGGGACAACAATTCTAACCAATTTCTCCCAATTTCCAGCCAGACCTGACAGAGGACAGCCTGTCGTCACGTCCACTTTCCCTTCTTATAATCATTGTGGCGGCCCAGTCATGTTACAACATTTAGGCCAGAGGTCACCAATGCGGTGACCTCTGCTCAAATAGCAGCACTTACCAGTGAGCTGCCTCTATTTCTTAAATTGTATTTATTTACTAGCAAGCTGGCCTCGCTTTGCTCGACATTTTTAATTCTAAGAGAGACAAAACTCAAATAGAATTTGAAAATCCAAGAAAATATTTTAAAGACTTGGTCTTCACTTGTTTAATAAATCCATTAATTTTTTTACTTTGCTTCTTATAACTTTCAGAAAGACAATTTTAGAGAAAAAATACAACCTTAAAAATGATTTTAGGATTTTTAAACACATATACCTTTTTACCTTTTAAATTCCTTCCTCTTCTTTCCTGACAATTTAAATCAATGTTCAAGTACATTTAATTGTTTTATTGTAAAGAATAATAAATAAATTTTAATTTGATTCTTCATTTTAGCTTCTGTTTTAATGACAAAGAATATTTGTGAAACATTTCTTCAAAACTTATTATGATTAAAATTCAAAAAAATTATTCTGGCAAATCTAGAAAATCTGTAGAATCAAATTTAAATCTTATTTCAAAGTCTTTTGAATTTATTTTAACATTTTTGTTCTGGAAAATCTAGAAGAAATAATGATTTGTCTTTGTTAGAAATATAGCTTGGTCCAATTTGTTATATATTCTAACAAAATGCAGATTGTATTTTAACCTATTTAAAACATGTCATCAAAATTCTAAAATTAATCTTAATCAGGAAAAATGACTAATGATGTTCCATAAATTATTTTTTTTATTTTTTCAAAAAGATTCGAATTAGCTAATTTTTCTCTTCTTTTTTCGGTTGAATTTTGAATTTTAAAGAGTTGAAATTGAAGGTACAGTATGTTTCCAAATTTTCATTTTTTTCCTGTTTTCTCCTCTTTTAAACCGTTCAATTAAGGGTTTTTTCATCATTTATTCTCTACAAAAACCTTCGTAAAAGGAAAAAAATTGTACGACGGAATGACAGACAGAAATACCCGTTTTTTAAATATATATATATATATATATATATATATATATATATAGATTTATTTATTAAAGGTAAATTGAGCAAATTGGCTATTTCTGGCAACTTATTTAAGTGTGTATCAAACTGGTAGCCCTTGGCATTAATCAGTACCCAAGAAGTAGCTCTTGCTTTCAAAAAGGTTGGTGACCCCTGCTCTACGACTTTTGAAGAGTGCACAACTGCACACAACAAGAAGGAGACTATTATATATGTCTCAGTTATCCATAGCTTGATCTATAAGCCATAAAGTAGGCAGGCACAGAGCTACTTCTCAGCGTGTGTTTATTCCAGCCGGCACGTTCATACACAACATTCGGATTCCCGTCATGCATTGCTTCAAAACAACAGCAAGTAGTAATGTCCAAAAAAAGATAGTGACTGAGAATAGAACGAGGATGGAAAATTCAACCCTAAACTCACTTCTTTCCTGCAAATGAAATGTCACAGATGCTGCCCATACCTATGCTCCTTCAAAGGCGGTGCTACTGGCTGCAAAGCCTTGCACTTTCAAATACAACACTGAGTAGAGGAGTGTTGTGTGTGTGTGTGTGTGTGTGTGTGTGTGTGTGTGTGTGTGTGTGTGTGTGTGTGTGTGTGTGTGTGTGTGTGTGTGTGTGTGTGTGTGTGTGTGTGTGTGTGTGTGTGTGTGTGTACATATATATATATATATATATATATATATACATATATATATATACATATATATATATACATATATATATACATATACATATATATATATATATATATATATATATATATATATATATATATATATATATATATATATGAGAAAAACTTGAATTTCAGTGAATTCTAGCTAATAATACATTGCTCCCTGCTTAACCCCGCCCCCTGAAACACCCCAACTCCGCCCACCAATGGATTACTGTAATGGGAAAATGGTACCACCATTTTTTTTTGCAATACAATTCTAGTGACAGAGCTGTCGGTTTTTTACTGTAAAATCTACAGGTGTTTTTGTTGGTGTTGTTGTTGTTGTTGTTGTTTTACAGTGGATTACTGTAAATGGAAAAACGGTACCACTTTGTTTTGACAATAAAATTCTGGTGACTAAGCGGCCAGGTTTTTTTTTTTTTTACTTAAAAAAACTATTATTGTAATTTTAAATTTTTATTTTTTACTGTAAAACCGCCAATTTTTTTTTAGTTTTTTGATAGCAGATTAATGTAAATGGAAAAAAGGCACCACTGTTTTTTACAGTAAATTCTGGTGACTAACTGCAAAGTTTTTTTTTACTTAAAAAACTATGATTGTATTCAATTTTTTTTTTACAGTGGATTACTGTAAATGAAAAAGCGGCAGCTCTGTTTTTGTTACAGTAAAATTCTGATGACTGAGCGGCCAGGTTTTTTTTTTTTTTTTACTTGAAAAAAACATTATTGTAATTTTTTTATTTCTCTTTTTTACTGTAAAATCGACAGGTTTTTTGGGTTTTTTTTAGTTTTTTGATAGTAGATTAATGTAAATGGAAAAAAGGCACCACTGTTTTTTACAGTAAAATTCTGGTGACTAAGCTGCAATTTTTTTTTTTTACTTATAAAACTACGATTGTATTTTTTTTTTTTTTTTTTTTTTACAGTGGATTACTGTAAATGGAAAAACGGCAGCACTGTTTTTATTACAGTAAAATTCTGGTGATTGAGCGGCCAGGTTTTTTTTTTTTTTTGCTTAAAAAAACAATTATTGTAATTTTTCTTTTGCTGTAAAATCGACAGGTTTTTTTTTTTTTTTTTTAGTTTTTTGATAGTAGATTAATGTAAATGGAAAAAAGCCACCACTGTTTTTTGCAGTAAAATTCTGGTGACTGAGCTGCAAAGTGTTTTTTTTACTTAAAAACTACGATTGTATTGATTTATTTTTTTTTACAGTGGATTACTGTAAATGGAAAAACGGCAACACTGTTATTGTTACAGTAAAATTCTGATGACTGGGCTGCCAGTTTTCTTTTACTTAAAAAACTATTATTGTAATTTTTATTTTTTTAATTTTTTTTACTGGGCATGCAGTCAGAGGACACCTTCGTTGACTTATTACCACGTTTACTTTGACAGCCCTAACGTGTTTTTATATCTTTGTTTACTGCAGAAAAACAAACCAAAATACCAATATTGAGTCATTTGATGATAAATAACCTCTGTCAGCCATAACCTGCCCTGCCAGGTGCATGATGCATGATGCATGATGCTGGAATGACAACACAAGGTGAATAAATACCTATGTCAGGTCTGCAAATGGTGAGGTAGCGGTCTATGGCCACCACGGTCAGTAGGCCGATGCTGGCCATGCCAAAGAAGATGTTGAGAGCTGCATAAATCTGGAAATGAAAAGACAAAAAAGGCCCAATAGAATTGCAGCAGTCCAGGCTAATGTCCAAAAGCAGTGAAGTTGTCAGCTTGTCTAAATGCTAAATAAAAAGAGAATACAACAAATCCTTTTCAACTTATATTTAATTGAATAGACTGCAAAGACAAGATATTTGTCTTTTTAACTGGAAAATGTAATTTTTTTTGCTCATTTGGGATTTGATGCCAGCAACATGTTTGAAAAAATCTGCCACATGTGGCAAAAAAGACCTAGAAATTTGAGGAGTGCTCATCAAACACTTATATGGAACGTCCCACAGGTGAACAGGCTAATTGGGAACAGGTGGGTGCCATGATTGGCAGCTTCCATGAAATGCTCATTCGTTCACAAACAAGGACGGGGCGAGGGTCACCACTTTGTCAACAAATGCCTGAGCACATTTTTGGAAAACAACATTTCTCAAGCAGCTATTGCAAGGAATTTAGGGATTTCACCATCTAGGCTCCGTAAAATCGTCAAAAGTTTCAGAGAATGTGGAGAAATCCCTGCATGTAAGCCATGGTATCACACACCTTGGATACCTCAGGCATCAAGAAGCCACATCAGTGTGTAAAGGAGATCACCACATGGGCTCAGGAACACTTCAGAAAACCATTGTCAGTAACTACAGTTGGTCGCTACATCTGTAAGTGCAAGTTAAAACTCTACTATGCAAAGCCAACACCGTTTATCAACAACACCCAGAAACGCTTTGCTGGGCTGATGCAAAGTGGAAAAGTGTTCTGTGGTCTGACGAGTCCACATTTCAAATTGTTTTTGGAAACTGTGGACGTCGAGGACAAGAACCATGGGGACTGTTCTAGGGTGAAAGTGTAAAAGCCAGCATGTGGGATGGTATGGGGGTGCATTAGTGCCCAAGGCATGGGTAACTTACACATCTGTGAAGGCACCATTCATGCTGAAAAGGTACATACAGCTTTTGGAGCAATCCAAGCAATGTTATCATGGACGCCCCTGCTTATTTCAGCAAGACATTGCCAAGCCACGTGGCTTCACAGTAAAAGAGTACGGGTACTAGACTCGCCTGCCTGTAGTCCAGACATTGAAAATGTGTGAAGGCTAAAATATGAGGCAGGAGACTGTTGAACAACTTAAGCTGTACATCAAGCAAGAATGTGTCTCCTTAGTTCCCAAACCTTTACTGCAGATGTTAAAAAACTAAGTAATAAAATAAATTAGGTTGTAATATTTCTCTTTTGGTCTGTGCTTGCTATGTGACGTCAGTGTGGTTCCTGTATGATCATTTTCATGGTCAAAATCGTGGAAATTCCGTGTTTCCTGATCAAAATAACGTGCTTGTTGCCAGGGGGAAAAGGCAGGCCATGAGGCAGTGACTACCTCTGGTTGGGGGCGTGGCTAAGAGGGGAGGAGTATATTTACAGCTAGAATTCACCAAGTCAAGTATTTCATATATATATATATATATATATATATATATATATATATATATATATATATATATATATATATATATATATGATAAATGGGTTGTACTTGTATAGCGTTTTTCTACCTTCAAGGTACTCAAAGCGCTTTGACACTACTTCCACATTTACCCATTCACACACACATTCACACACTGATGGAGGGAGCTGCCATGCAAGGCGCCAACCAGCACCCATCAGGAGCAAGGGTGAAGTGTCTTGCTCAGGACACAACGGACGTGACGAGGTTGGTACTAGGTGGGAATTGAACCAGGGACGCTCGGGTTGCGCACGGCCACTCTCCCCACAAATACTTGACTTTCAGTGAATTCTAGCTATATATATATATATATATATATATATATATATATATTTATTTATTTTATCAAATATATATGTATATAAATAGAAGAAATACTTGAATTTCAGTGTTCATTTATTTACACATGTACACACACATAACACTCATCCACTCATTGTTGAGTTAAGGGTTGAATCATCCATCCTTGTTCTATTTTTGGTCACTATTTTTCTAACCATGCTGATCACCCTCTCTGACGGTGCATTGCTGTGTGGCACACACAAAAGTGCTTTCATCAAATACACTAGAGTCTGAAACCTTCCATCTTCGTCTCCTTGTTTTGTGCGCAGTTGGGCACTGCACTCTCTGAAAGCTGTAGATGTTATGGTCACATATGCATGTACAGAAGATGGCAGTATTGGCCTGTTTAAGAGTGTTACAACATTGCTGTTTACGGCAGACAAACTGCTTTACGGTAGACGGAAACATGACTGCTGTTGTTGTGTGTTGTTTCCGCACTGGGAGGACGTTAATGAAACTGCCTAACAATAAACCCACAGAAGAAAGCAAAAACTCGCCTTGGATCATTCTATAGTTATAACGTTGTGAAAAAAAACAGGCTGTCGACACGTCACTCAGGTCCGCATGGAGATGGAGGGGGCGTGGCCTCCAGCTCTGCCTGAATTTTGGGAGATTTTCGGTAGAAAATTTGTCTTTGTCCCAGGAGGGTTTCGGGAGAGGCGCTGAATTTCGGGGGTCTCCCGTAAAATCCAGGAGGGTTGGCAAGTATGGCCATGACGGACTGCGAAATATCCTAGTTTGTATTTCTAGGCTTGTCACAGAAGAAATGCTCACTAACACAGATTTAGAGAGATTTGTGTATAGAATTTGAGAGGAATAAGTCCGTTGTGTATTTGCTTTTAGGGAAAAACCGAATGTGTTGCGTCCGTATTGTTTGTTCAGCATGGCCTCTAAAGGTGTTTATTGTTGACCTATATGTTTCATTATTGAAAACCTGCTAATCAATATGAGTTACCATTACAAAGAAACAGTGCTACCAAAAAGAATGTCACCCACCTGGCAACCGGTGTAGCCAAACTTCCAGCTGCCGTGGATGTCCGAGGCTGCGGACATGGGGTACCCGATCCCGGCCACGCCGATGTCCGTGAAAGCCAGGTTGATGATGATGAAGTTGGTGGCGGTGCGCAGCTCCTTAAACTTGACAAACATGAGAAGAACCACAATGTTGCTCAGCAGACTGACGACGCCTGAGAAGAGCCAAAAGGGAATCGGGTCACTTTGGAAAATTCCAAGTCCAACTCTCCATGCTTGATGATGACTAACAATGTAGTAATAATCAGTACTGCACAGGTGAGCTGGAACCTACCTCAGCTGAGTGTGGTAAGTGGATGGATCCACCCAAAGCACCAGTTATGTAAAGGGTGTACCTCAGGGTTCTGTATTAGTCTCCAAACTTTTTCTACCAAGGCTCTGCATAATGAAAAGTATGACGGGGCCATGTTGATAATATTTTATTTAAAAAAAAAACGCTAAAAGCTGACATTGTTTATTACAGGTGACTTCAGGATCAGATTAATAATAATTACAACGTTTCAGCTTTTTCTAAATATATACAGATGATTGTTTATCTTTCTTCTTACATTTTTACAGTTTTTTTTCCCTATGTCAGGATAGAATACACAAGCAATAACGCGATTGTGTACTTGCATACATAGTGTGTCAAAGATGAGGCTTTATGAAAATAATTATGTTCAGTTACACGTTTAACAGTCTTTATTGTGCTTGTTGTATTTTTTTTCCCAAATAAGTCATTACATTTTTAGTTGACTAACTAAACTTTGTTTATATTTTAATTATACTTTATTTCAAGTTTGAGCGTTTCTAATATTTTGGATCTGGGGGGGGGGGGGCACTTATATATATATTTATATATATATATATATATAAAAATTTAAAGTTAAAAACATACATTATCTATACCTTTAAAGAAAAAACTTTATGTTATAGGTGATTTACTATATTATTATTATTTGTATATATATATTTTTTTTTTATTTATTTATATATATATATATGTATATATATATATATATATATATATAGAGACGGAGATAGATATCTATATGTATCCATATTTTTGAGTTATTTCTTTATATTCATAGTCATATTTTAAAACAGCTAGTGTTCTTCCATTTGTTCTCTTTTTATTTTGCCCGCAAGTAAACTTTGTGTTAGCCTTGAAGCTTTGGAATGTAGGAAGTTGGAGTACTCCCTAAATATCTTATCTCTACTTGAACAAAGGACCTGTATGTCCCATCTAGGAAGGGTGGAAGCTGGTTGCGTATTCAAGAAGTAGTGTCTTCCCATTTGAGTGTTAGATCAATTTGGGCAATGCGATTGAAAGGTTGTATCTAGATTGGTCTCCCAAAGCTTTGGTAATAAAATATCAAAATAAGCTACTCATTGTCTGGGATTCATTGAAAATCAGCTTATGTGTCATTGAAAGAACTTGGGAGAGACCGGCAGTTTGAAGTCCCAGCAGAGGAACACCTGGTCCAACGCAATAATTTATATATATATATATATATATATATATATATTAGGGCTGTGAATCTTTGGGTGTCCCACGATTCGATTCAATATCGATTCTTGGGGTCACGATTCGATAATATATCGATTTTTTCGATTCGATTCAATTCTCGATTCAAAAACGATTTTTTTCCCCCGATTTAAAAGGATTCTGTATTCATTCAATACATAGATTTCAGCAGGATCTACCCCAGTCTGCTGACATACCAGCAGAGTAGTAAATTTTTGTAAAAAGCTTTTATTATTGTAATGGACAATGTTTTATCAACTGATTGCAATGATGTACATTGCAATCTGAAACAAATATGACTTATTTTATATTTGTGAAAACATTGGACACAGTGTGTTGTCCAGCTTATGAGATGCCATGCAAGTGGAAGCCACTGTGACACTATTGTTCTTTTTTATTATTTTTATAAATGTCTAATGACAATGTCAATGAGGGATTTTTAATCACTGCTATGCTGAAATTATAACTAATATTGATACTGTTGTTGATAATATTCATTTTTGTTTCACTACTTTTGTTTTGTTCTGTGTGGTGTTTGTGTCTCCTCTCAATTGCTCTGTTTATTGCAGTTCTGAGTGTTGCTGGCTCAGGTTTGCTTTTGGAATTGGATTGCATTGTTATGGTATTGCTGTGTAGTGGTTTGTTGGATTGATTAAAAAAAAATATATATATATATATTTTTTTTTTTTAAATGAGAACCAATTCTGAATCAATTGGCCCTAGTGTGTGAATGTGAGTGTGAATGTTGTCTGTCTATCTGTGTTGGCCCTGCGATGAGGTGGCGACTTGTCCAGGGTGTACCCTGCCTTCCGCCCGATTGTAGCTGAGATAGGCGCCAGCGCCCCCCGCTACCCCGAAAGGGAAAAAGCGGTAGAAAATGGATGGATGGATGGAATTCTGAATCGCACATCGTATTCGAATTGATTTTTTCCCACACTCCTAATATATTTATGTATATACAAATTTCAGCTTTTTGTAACTACATTTCAATTTGTTGCCCTTTTCACCCCACATTATTACTGTTGTTCTATAGATGGACATGTTCATTTTTGAAAATAAAAAACGTAAAATTTTAGTGGACACGTTAGGTATATTTGCACAAATTATCGGATCGGTATCAGCCTGAATTGTATGTGGTATCTGATCGGGAAGAAAACCGGTGGTATCGCACATCACTTACCAGCGCTAAATATGGACTATTATGTGAAATGTAGTGGTTGTAAATGTGCACGTGTGTCCTAACTACCGCATGCATTTCAAACAAACAAACAAAAGGTGAAATAATCCAAGTTATGAAACAATGATTCTGAACAGCACATGAAAGTACTTTGGAGAACAGCAACTACACAAAACCAATCAGTTTAGACAAGTGGTGGTGGTTCTTACCTGCAGTGATTAGGTAAGCAGCCACTATGTTGTGCTCCGTCTGGGAAAAGGCACTTTTTCCACCATAAGGTGCATCATCGCTTGAGACGTTCAATCCCGCGTCAGCCACCATTTTATCACCTAAGCCTGTGGCGAGAACACAAGCTGCTGCACGGACTTCAAAACGCTGTAAACTCTTCAAATCTCAACGCTCCTTTTCCTTGTCCTGGAAATGTTGGAGAAGGATTATTATTACATAGCACGGCTCTCTGTTGCCGGGGAACTGCTGGCAATAATAATGTGCTGCATAAGGCGATTAAACCTCACGTGCAGACACTTTTACATCAGCAAATACCCAACTAAGTATTGCAAACATGTCACACTAGTACATGTAGTACAACACTAACACTACTAGCCTTCACACTAGTACATGTAGTACAACACTAACACTACTAGCCTTCACACTAGTACATGTAGTACAACACTAACACTACTAGCCTTCACACTAGTACATGTAGTGCAACACTAACACTACTAGCCTTCACACTAGTGCATGTAGTACAACACTAACACTACTAGCCTTCACACTAGTACATGTAGTACAACACTAACACTACTAGCCTTCACACTAGTACATGTAGTGCAACACTAACACTACTAGCCTTCACACTAGTACATGTAGTGCAACACTAACACTACTAGCCTTCACACTAGTACATGTAGTACAACACTAACACTACTAGCCTTCACACTAGTACATGTAGTGCAACACTAACACTACTAGCCTTCACACTAGTACATGTAGTACAACACTAACACTACTAGCCTTCACACTAGTACATGTAGTACAACACTAACACTACTAGCCTTCACACTAGTACATGTAGTGCAACACTAACACTACTAGCCTTCACACTAGTACATGTAGTGCAACACTAACACTACTAGCCTTCACACTAGTACATGTAGTACAACACTAACACTACTAGCCTTCACACTAGTACATGTAGTACAACACTAACACTACTAGCCTTCACACTAGTACATGTAGTACAACACTAACACTACTAGCCTTCACACTAGTACATGTTGCACAACACTAACACTACTAGCCTTCACACTAGTACATGTTGCACAACACTAACACTACTAGCCTTGTCCCACATCAACTATTTGCTCAAATCTAACCCAGCAGGCACAAGACATTGATACAACATTGATTGTACGTACACGTCCTTTAAAACTGACTTGTAAACAACACTGTTAAATAGTTGTGTTTGGAAATGGAGAAAACGTTGATGTCTGACGTTGGATCCACGTTGTTGGTGGGGAAATGACCACAATTCAATGTCAAATCAACGTCACAACCCAACATTGAATAAACGTTGTCAAAAAGCATGTTGTTTCAATGTTGTATTTGTGTTGTGGAATATTGGTTGGGAAATGACCACATTTCAATGTCAAATCAACGTTACATCCTGACATTAAATAAATGTCAGAAAATCATGTTGATTCAACGTAGTTTTTGTGTTGTAGACTATTGGTTGGGAAAAGACCAAATTTCAATGTTCAATCAATGTCACAAGTTAACGTTGAATAAACGTTGTCAAAAAGAATTTTGTTTCACCGTTGTATTTGTGTTGTAGAATATTGGTTGGGAAATGACCAAATTTCAATGTCAAATCAACGTCAGAACCCAACATTTATTAAAGGTTGTCTAAAAGTATGTTGTTTCAACGTTGTATTTGTGTTGAGGAATATTGGTTGGGAAATGACCACATTTCAATGTCAAATCAACATTGAATAAACGTTGTCAACAGGCGTGTTGTTTCAACATTGTTTTTGTGTTGGACAATACTGGTTGGGAACTGACCAAATTTCAATGTCAAAATAACATTGGAACCCAACATTTATTAAACATTGTTAGAAAGCATGTTGTTTCAACATTATGTTTGTGTTGTAGAATATTGGTTGGGAAAAGACCAAATTTCAATGTTCAATCAATGTCACAAGTTAACGTTGAATAAACGTTGTCAAAAAGAATTTTGTTTCACCGTTGTATTTGTGTTGTAGAATATTGTTTGGGAAATGACCAAATTTCAATGTCAAATCAACGTCAGAACCCAACATTTATTAAAGGTTGTCTAAAAGTATGTTGTTTCAACGTTGTATTTGTGTTGTGGAATATTGCTTGGGAAATGACCACATTTCAATGTCAAATCAACATTGAATAAACGTTGTCAACAGGCGTGTTGTTTCAACATTGTTTTTGTGTTGGACAATACTGGTTGGGAACTGACCAAATTTCAATGTCAAAATAACATTGGAACCCAACATTTATTAAACATTGTTAGAAAGCATGTTGTTTCAACATTATGTTTGTGTTGTAGAATATTGGTTGGGAAATGACCACATTTCAATGTCAAATTAACGTCAGAACTTAACATTGAATAAATGTTGTCAAAAATCATGTTGTTTCAACTTTGTTTTTGTGTTGTAGAATATTGGTTGGGAAATGACCAAATTTCAATGTTAAATCAATGTCACAACTTAATGTTGAATAAACGTTGTCAAAAAGAATTGTGTTCCAACGTTGTATTTGTGTTGTAGAATATTGGTTGGGAAATGACCAAATTTCAATGTTAAATAAATGTCACAACTTAACGTTGAATAAACGTTGTCAAAAAGAATTGTGTTCCAACGTTGTATTTGTGTTTTGTTAAACATTGGTTGGGAAATGACCAAATTTCAATGTCAAATCAACGTTACATCCTGACATTAAATAAATGTCAAAAATCATGTTGATTCAACGTTGTTTTTGTGTTGTAGACTTTTGGTTGGGAAAAGACCAAATTTCAATGTTAAATCAATGTCACAACTTAACGTTGAAGAAACGTTGTCAAAAAGCATGTTGTTTCAACGTTGTATTTGTGTTGTAGAATATTGGTTGGGAAATGACCAAATTTCAATGTTAAATCAATGTCACAACTTAATGTTGAATAAACGTTGTCAAAAAGAATTGTGTTCCAACGTTGTATTTGTGTTTTGTTAAACATTGGTTGGGAAATGACCAAATTTCAATGTCAAATCAACGTTACATCCTGACATTAAATAAATGTCAAAAATCATGTTGATTCAACGTTGTTTTTGTGTTGTAGACTTTTGGTTGGGAAAAGACCAAATTTCAATGTTAAATCAATGTCACAACTTAACGTTGAAGAAACGTTGTCAAAAAGCATGTTGTTTCAACGTTGTATTTGTGTTGTAGAATATTGGTTGGGAAATGACCAAATTTCAATGTTAAATCAATGTCACAACTTCACGTTGAATAAACGTTGTCAAAAAGAATTGTGTTCCAACGTTGTATTTGTGTTTTGTTAAACATTGGTTGGGAAATGACCACATTTCAATGTCAAATTAACGTCAGAACTTAACATTGAATAAATGTTGTCAAAAATCATGTTGTTTCAACTTTGTTTTTGTGTTGTAGAATATTGGTTGGGAAATGACCAAATTTCAATGTTAAATCAATGTCACAACTTAATGTTGAATAAACGTTGTCAAAAGAATTGTGTTCCAACGTTGTATTTGTGTTTTGTTAAACATTGGTTGGGAAATGACCAAATTTCAATGTCAAATCAACGTTACATCCTGACATTAAATAAATGTCAAAAATCATGTTGATTCAACGTTGTTTTTGTGTTGTAGACTTTTGTTGGGAAAAGACCAAATTTCAATGTTAAATCAATGTCACAACTTAACGTTGAAGAAACGTTGTCAAAAAGCATGTTGTTTCAACGTTGTATTTGTGTTGTAGAATATTGGTTGGGAAATGACCAAATTTCAATGTTAAATCAATGTCACAACTTCACGTTGAATAAACGTTGTCAAAAAGAATTGTGTTCCAACGTTGTATTTGTGTTTTGTTAAACATTGGTTGGGAAATGACCAAATTTCAATGTCAAATCAACGTTACATCCTGACATTAAATAAATGTCAAAAATCATGTTGATTCAACGTTGTATTTGTGTTGTAGAATATTGGTTGGGAAATGACCACATTTCAATGTCAAATCAACGTCACAACTTAACGTTGAATAAACGTTTTTAAAAAGCGTGTTGTTTCAACGTTGTATTTGTGGTGGAGAAAATTGGTTGGACAATGACCACATTTCAATGTTGAATCAACGTCACAACTTAACATTGAATAAACGTCATCAACAAGCATGTTGTTTCAACCTTGTATTTGTGTTGTAGAATATTGCGACAACATATTTTCTACAGACATATTTAATATATATATATATATATATATATATATATATATATATATATATATATATATATGTGACTAAGAATATTATTGTCATTAGTTTAAATACGGCCCTGCGATGAGGTGGCGACTTGTCCAGGGTGTACCCCGCCTTCCGCCCGATTGTAGCTGAGATAGGCGCCAGCGCCCCCCCGCCACCCAAAAGGGAATTAGTGGTAGAAAATGAATGGAAATGGATAGTTTAAATACTCCAATATTTTGCTTTAATTTTTTACATCTTTACTGTTTTTTTATTTTTTTTTATTCGTTATTATCTAAAAATACATAACTTTTAAATATTTTGCAGACATTTTAGATATATTTGCAGAAGGTATTGGTGAATTGAAGTGAAGTGAATTATATTTATGTAGCGCTTTTCTCTAGTGACTCAAAGCACTTTACATAGTGAAAGCCAATATCTAAGTTACATTTAAAGCAGTGTGGGTGGCACTGGGAGCAGGTGGGTAAAGTGTCTTGCCCAAGGACACAACGGCAGGGACTCGGATGCAGAAGTGGGGATCGAACCTGGAACCCTCAAGTTTCTGGCACGGCCGCTCTACCAACCGAGATATTGGTATCAGATCGGTATCGCCATATACCAGCCTAAATTTGACTAGGTATTGGATCGGAAATAAATCAGTGGAATCAGAACCGACTTCCAGATCTGTTTGGCATCTTATATTTCATGTTCTTTCGTTTTTTTTTTTAGATTTGTTATCATATAAAAATACACAACTTAAAATTTTTTGCAGAGAGAGAATTCAGGGCTTCACTGCTTAGGCTGCTGCCCCCGCAACCTGACCTCGGATAAGCGGAAGGAGATGGATGGATGGAGACTTTAGATATATTTGCACAAGGTACTGGTATCAGATCGGTATGGCCGATATAAGCCTAAACTTGACTTGGTATTAGACCAGAACTAAATCAGTGGTATCAGAACCGACTTCCGGGTCTGTTTGTTATCTTATATATCATGTTTTTTTCTTTTTTTCTTTTTTTCTTTTTAGATTTTTTATTATCTAAAAATAAACAACTTTTAACATTTTTGCAGACACTTTCGATATATTTGCACGAGGTATTGGTATCAGATCGGTATGGCCGATATAAGCCTAAACTTGACTGGTATTAGACCAGAACTAAATCAGTGGTATCAGAACCGACTTCCAGATCTGTTTGGTATCTTCATGTTTTTTTGTTTTGTTTTCTTTACATCTTTACTGTTTTGTTTTGTTTTTTAATGTTTATTTGTTATTGTATAAAAATACACAACTTTTACATTTTTTGCAGACACTTTAGATATATTTGCACAAGGTATTGTATTAGATCAGTATGGCCGATACCAGCCTAAATTTTATTGGTATTGGATTGGAAATAAGTCAGTGGTATCAGAACTGACTTCCAGGTCTGTTTGGTATCTTATATTTCATGGGTTTTTATTTTTGTTTTTTTTTAAATTTGTTATTATCTAAAAATACACAACTTTTAACATTTTTGCAGACACTTTAGATATATTTGCACAAAGTATTGGTATCAGATCGGTATGGCCGATACCGGCCTAAACTTGACTTGGTATTGGATCAGAAATAAATCAGTGGTATCAGAACTGACTTCCAGATCTGTTTGGTGTCTTATTTCATGTTTTTTTTTTTTTTTTCCCATCCGGACACTAATGCTGTTCGTACAATTATTTATTAAAGCTATTATGTTATAATTATCATTTGGCCCTGGGATGAGGTGGCGACTTGTCCAGGGTGTACGCCACCTTCCGCCCGAATGCAGCTGAGACAGGCTCCAACGACCCCCCGCAACCCCAAAAGGGAGAGCGGGGTAGGAAATGGATGGATGGATGTTATGATTATATTTTCATTCAAAAGTTTATTAAAACAACTTTTATGGCTACTTAAGTGTTTTGTTTCTTAGTTTTGTTACTTCTAGTAAACTTTTACTTTTACTTTTTTTCACTTTTAGTAAACTTTTTAGTTTTGTTGTACTTGGTGTTGTTACTTTTGTTACTTAGTGTTTTGGATGATGGCATTACAATGCTGATGTGTAACATCCGTCTTTAAATATTTAATGCACTACTTTGTTACTTGAGTAACCCATCCATTCATCCTTTTTCTACTGCTTGTCCCTTTTGGTGTCGAATAACCTTGTTTTGAAAACGCAGTCCACTCCCCGCCAGCATGACAATATTCTCCGAGACGGCAGGGCGGCGCTGTGACACTGAGCAGACTCCATGCGGCCAGCAACGGAAGTGACGTCATTAAAAGCCAAACGCCACATCCCAAGCGACATTCTCCACAAGATCTCTCCAGCACCAACATGTCCGGCCTTCTAAGAACCATCGCCACCCGCCTCACTTCCACTGTGCGCGGGCAGGCCGTCACTCAGCGGGCAAACGTTTCCACAAAACCCGGCGGGAGCACATCGGCCCTATGGTAAGTCCAGTACTTGGCGTGCTAGCGTGCTAATGCTAGCCGTCCTTGACTGTCAAAGTCACCAACTAACTATTTCTCTCTCAAATCTGCACTTTTTACACGGATACTTTCACTAAGTAACCATTGGCTTTGGCGATTATGTTTATTTAATTTCCTGCGATTAATATATATATATATATATATATATATATATATACAGGCCCGGCCCTAACCAATCTGGGGCCGTAGGCAGGATTTTAGGTGCCCCCCCCCCCCCACACACACACACACACACACATCGCAGTGAAGTGTATATACTCAAAAGAAACGAATAGCTTCGTCTTTGACCTTTTTTTTTACTTAAAGAAAGCAAATTAACACTCAGAATAGTTAACAGGATTAAAAATAATAATATATGAAATACAATATTTTATACATACATAAACACAAATGAAACGTGTCAAGTTGCATAATATAGATTAAAAATACAATATAAATAAGGCACTGCACAAACAAGATATCAAACCAGCATGACTTTAACAAATATATTACAAAAAAAGGGATCTACGGAGTTCTCTATTTGTGCTTTTTAATATTGCATTAACTACAATGACTGGGACGGCGTGGCGCAGTGGGAGAGTGGCCGAGCGCAAC